>NC_044996.1:124843151-124924374 GCF_008728515.1 Papio anubis
TACCTCAGTTGAAAATGCAGAAATCACCGGTCTTCTGTGTCGCTTGCACTGGGAGTTGGAGACTGGAGCTGTTCCTATTCGGCCATCTTGCTCCACCCCCGACTATGTGAATTCTTTTCAAACTATATAAAACATACCATAAAGATAAAGCCCCAAAGCAACATAAGAATTAATTTTGAAAAATAAGTTTAAATTATTGTGACTTTCTTGCATAATTTAGACTTCTGAGTTCCCTCTCTGAGTACTTTTTTCCTCCAAGAATACAATTCTCAAAATTTAAAAACTGGTTAGGCAATTTGGGATTCCTCTGGGATTTTGATGCCAAAACCTCCACTGACATTTTGAGGAGTTAATGGTTATAATTACTTTGCCTGTAGCAATATCACTGCCTTTAAAATAAAAGCCTCAGGACTTTTTTTAATGTATTAGATTACATTCCATTCAAAAGGACAGGATTTATTATACAGAAAAATGTACTAAGAGCACACTGATCTTTCTTCACAAAGTCTCTATTTTTCTAACATGAATTTTAAGACTGTTATCACAGATTTATGAAAAAATGTATTCCACTAATCCTCCGTTTTTTAAAAATCAAAGTTCCCCTGATATGTCAACTTTTATTTTTATTTTTATTTTTCAATCAGTCACTATTCTTTGTGGTACAATACCCTTGCTCCTTTGGTAGAATGGGGGTAGAAATGCCCCAGACTCTGTCAGATGAGACTTGGGACACTTGGTCACAGCTAATGAATAACAGCAGGTAGACCAATGTTTCCCTGCAGTGGCCAATGGCATTGTAGCATGGCCCTATAACTTCTGCATAGAAGAGAAGCCAAACACCATGGTAAATGCGGCCCTTAGGCTACACAGAGCTACCCACACAAAGCAAAGAAGTAGAATTTAGTGCTCAGAAAGGGGTAATCATGAATTAAAATGGCACAGCCCAGGAGCATTTAGGTACTTGAATAATTAGAGTTGGTCTGGGAATGGGCTGCATAGTGGCTGACATATGGGATGATGTGAAATGTTCCGGAAAGAACCAGGAAAAGGGTAGAACACATATTATGTGACCATTTCAGACAGGAAGTGATACTTGTCTCAGGTCCTAAAGTAACTTGGTCAAAACACAAAGAGAAGAGCTCAGATCTCCTGATAGCTAATCTAGTGCTCTTCCTACTGTGATATGCTGCCTGAAATTCTACATTAGTATTTCTGTTTTTTAGAAGTGTCTACTGATAAAATGCAAGTATTCCTGAGAAGGATATAACTTAAACCTAGCATTAGTTATTACAGAAAGGTATGTTCAGGAAGTCAAGAGCTTCTGGTAAATTGTACTATCAGGTTTTTTCTAATAATAGAACTGAGCAGTTTTAATGGTAGAAAAAGAAGGTCTGAGGACAGCACCAGGGGCTTCCCAGGAATAAGACTAAAGAAAGAGAAATGCTCTAGTGAGTCAGGGAATCCTAAATTCCTCCTTGGACGTGGGAGGAGAAGGCACTGTAAGCATGAAAGCAGAGCCACAGCAAACCGAGCCTTTCACACAATTTCATCCAAGATCAGCCCAGATCCTCATTCTGCAGAAAACAAAGACTGTGGGTAAGAGAAGATGGGAAGGAGTCAGAGAGAGCAGCCATGAGGGTTTTCTCCAAGGTGGATTGGTCACTAGAACAGACTGAGGCCATCTCTGCTGGAGGAGGCCTTCACATCAATCAGTACTGCAACTCTAAGACAGACTGGTACCCTGATTTCATTCCTTCCTCTCTCCAATCATAGGCTTAGTTCCTTTCCAATTCTTTTCCCTCACTGCACCATTCTGCCAGCAGTTTGTTTTCACACCGGTGGATAGGGGTGTGTGTGTGTGTGTGTGTGTGTGTGTGCATGTGGCAGAGAGAGAAGTAAAGTAACATAGGAAATGCCTAGTATGTTCCAGCTGCTCTGTGAGATGCATCATATACACATAACTTCGCTTTATCATCACAAGACTTTATCATCACTTAGAGGCCAGTGTGGTGGAAAGCATTGTTCTTATAAAGAAACTGAGGAAACTGAGGCTCAGGGAGGCTAAGCAATTTTCCCCAGGTCACAGAGTTAATCACTGGCATAGCTAGGATTTGTATCTAAAACTGTCTGATTCCAAATTTGATTTTCATCCTCCCACACTGCATTGACATAATTAGGATTCTTATTTCTTTAAAAAAATTAGAGTCTCTACTTTTTCAAGACTGTTAAATATACAGTACATCATTATGTCCCAATGCATAAAGATTTTCAATCAATAATACCCATTTCACACCAGAGATGTGGTATTGTATACTGGTAAGAGGGTTAGCCTGGGAGAGTGAAATTCGAAGCTATGACCTCAGCTGCTAAATCTTGAAAGCCATTTAAGCTCCTTGTGACTCTGATGAATTATCATCAGAAAATTAGAATTGCAATATTTCCATTACATGACATAAGCAAATGTAAAGTGTCTTGTAAATTGTACACCATCATGCAAAAGGAAAATAATAATAAAAGTAAAATGTGGGCAACCTCTCAAACGTTCATCAGCTGATGAGTGGATTAAAAAAAACTGTGGTACAACTCTACAATGAGATACTGTTAAGCAATTTAAAAGAACAAACTACTAATACATGCAACAACATAGATTAATCTCAAATGCATTATGCTAAGTGAAAAAAGGCAAACTCTAAGGCCATATCCTGTATGATTCCATTGATATGACATTCTGAGAAAAGCAAAACTGTCATGACAGAAAACAGATTAGTGGTTGCCAAGGACTGGAGGTAGGAGAAAGGGTTGAGTACAAAGGAGAGTAAAATAACTTTAGGACTGATGGAAATATACTATAGCTAAATTGTGGTGGTGGTTACATGACTATATGTGTTTGTCATAGTATTCGGAATTGTATACATAAAAATGTGAATTATACCTCAATAAATCAGAATTTTTAAAAAAAGTAGAAGAGGGTACCAAACACTTAATTCTAACTAGTTATAAAATTCTGATTTGATTATTTTGAGGAACTATTGCACCCTGATACACAAGATGCTTTAGTTCCTTTGGAACAAATGCTTGCTCTGAGTTAGACAGCATCTTCGTGATCATGAATGATTAATATGGCCTCCTGTTCAAAGATCTTTGCAGATTCTTTGCTGAGAGCCATATTCCCGGTCAGCTTCTTTTTAAAGCAATCTCTGTTTGGCAAAGGTTGTACCTTTACCTTGATGCTTCAGAAGCATTCCAAGCTGAACCACTTTCAAAATGCAGGATGCAGCCAGGCACAAGCTCCTCCTGGCATCTTGTAATATGGGAAGAACGGACCTTGTTATCTCCCGAAGAGAATATCCAAGAGCTCAGCCATAATTACCCGGATCTGGAGTCTGGCTTGCCCTTCCTTAATGCTAAGCAGGCTGCTGCTGAATCAGAAGAAAGCCTACAGAGATTTTTCTATTTGAAATGGCAAAATTTTCCAGGGTAGGAATTAACTGACATTAGCAGGGCTTCCTATCTCAAAATCAATTTGCAACATTTCAGTTTTGAAAGGTAAAGGCCAAAAGGATAAGAGCTAGGTTTTTAGACGACAGAACTACATTACCTTTCTGATCTGAAGTATATTTTTTTAAAATAACACACATTCTTTGAATGAGGATTTTCATTTTTTGTGTGTGTTAACTTGGGAAATCTATTTCAATTTTTTCTACATGGCTTTCAAATACTTATTTTTGAAAGTCTTGATAATGGCAATTATTGAAGCTATGAATTTAAAACCCCCAACCATCAGACATTCTTAAATAAAACAACATTTTCATTAGATTTCTAATCTGTACCTTTTTTCAATTCAGCAAGGAAATAAATCCATTAGATATTCAAATACGTATAAGGGAAGCCGCAATCTTAAACCTTGTGAGTCCTCTGATTAGCCACTATAACAATCTTGAAGCTGAAGACAATAAATTTCCTTTTACTTTTTAAATCCTTTTTTATCCCTACATTTGACCAGTTTCTTGCACATTAATTTCGTGTGATGAGGGAGCCCCATTTTTTACAGTAGAGAGAATTCCTTTTCTTTCCTGTGGAATATTTTTCAAATAAGTTTTCTAATTCCCCCAGCTACATCCCATGCAATTGGCAATCTCAAAAATGCAAAGCTTCCATCAGAGAGGTCTTTGCCAGGCACACAGGCAGCTTTAAGATTCAACCAAGCATTTAGACAGTGTTCCCACTCTGGAGAAATGACTGATTGGATGGACTAAATGGGCTTCCGAAGTGATTTCCAAACGGCTATATATATATTAAAAAAAAAAAAGGAGGCTAATTAAATATAGTCATTGAGAGCAGTACTTAACTCGTCAAGTTCCTGTGTTATACATTCTTCTCAAAGAAGCCATGTGCTCTGGATTTCTCAATAAAAACAGGAAGATGAAAAAGAGTGTAAATGTCCAGTAACATTTAGCAAAGGTTTAGCAAACAATGGAATATCAACCAAAGGGAATGCTATGTGGTTATTTAAAATAATAATTAGCAAAACTTTAGGAATATAGGGAGATCTTATAATACACTAAAGGAAAAAGAAGATTGTTAGGTGGTGTGCTCATTACAATTATAATCCTGTAAAAATGTATGCTTGTGAACAATTGGAATCTAATAAAATATACAGAAATTGTAATTGTTCTGTTTAAATGAGGGGTATATGAGTGAGTCCTGTATTTTTAAAATTTTTCTCAATGCTGTGATAATATCCTTTTTTAATTTAAAGAATGTTTTTCATCTGCACTCTTGTTACTGGAGATAGGAATATGAATTGTGACTTTACGTGAGGCATTCTGATCACCATGAATTCAATCCAAGCGGCAGTGTTGCCTAGCAACAGGATAACTTTTCCGCAGTGCAATTCCCCAGTAGCAGAAACCTATGAAGTATCTCCTGAGGAATTCCCTACCTTAAGTGCACCCCATACTCTTATTACCCTGTTCTTACATTCCACTGCTTTCGGGAAATTTCATAATATAATCATGTGGGAATATTAAAATTAGGAGGGCTGCATTTTAAAATCTATAGCCCTGACTGTTAACCTCTCTGCCTTGGAGCAGGAGAATAGAGTAAAGGACACTTCTAGATTTCTTCCACTCTCTAATACTCCCCCAGATAAGAACAAGGAAGGAAAATGGTGAGAACTTTGATTTCTAACCTTAATGGATGACAGTCTGACATGGCTGTCAGCAGATGTAATGTTTCCTGTTGTTTTATTATTAAGAGTTTATCTTTTTAGATATAATGACATAATTTACATACTACAAAATTCATCCTTTTAAAGTGTAGAGTTGAGTGGTTTTTAGTATATTTACAGAGCTGTACAACCATCACCACAGTTAATTTTAGAACATTTTTATCACCTCATAAAGAAACTTTGTACCAATTAGTATTCACTCCCCATTTCTTCTCAGCCCTCCCCTCCACCAGGCAGCCATCAATCCACTCTCTGTCTCTGTGGATTTGCCTATTCTGGAGAGTTTATATAATGGAACCACACAGTATGTGGTCTTTTATGTCTGGTTTCTTTCACTAAGTATAATGTTTTCCAGATTTATCCACATTGTAGCATGTATCAGGACTGCCTTTCTTTTTATTGCTGACTAATGTTCTATTTACATATACATACCACAATCTGCTTATACAATTATCCATTGATGGATATTTGGACTATTTCCACTTTTTGGCTATTATAAATAATGCTGCTATGAGCACTTGTGCACAAGTTTTTGTATGAACACATTTTATTTCTCTTGGAAATATACCTAAGAATGGGGTTGCTGGGTTATATGGTAACTCTATGTTTAACATTTTGAGGAAATGTCAAACTGTTTTCCAAACTGGCTGTGCCATTTTAATCCCCACCAGCAGTGTATAAGGGTTCCAATTCCTCCACATCCTCACCAACATCTGCTATGTCTGTCCTTTTGGATAACAGCCATCCTAGTGGTTATGCAGTGTTATCTTTTGGTTTTGATTTGCATTTCCATGATGGCTAATGATGTTGAACATCTTGGCATGTACTTATTGACCATTTGTATATCTTCTTTGGAGAAATGTCTCTTCAAATGCTTTGCCCGTTTCTAAATTAGGTTAAGTGTCTCTATTGTTAAGTTACTTTTTCTTTCTTTTTTTCTTGTGATATTCATTGTGGAGATGTGCTGACATAAAGGCCTTCACAGCTCCCCAAACACTCAGCCCAAGAAAGTTACCACTGGTTAAGGAGGAGAAGAGAGGGCAGTCACTGTACATCAGTGTCAGTGAATGGAGACACGGCAGGCCCCAGGGAATGCTCCCACTGAACACACTCAGATCTGTCTGCTATCCTCACATCACCCCTGAAATTAGAATCTTGTTATTCAGCCTCCACAAAGCACAATGCCTGCTCTTGCTCTCAAACAGCACTGGGAGTGGAGGATGGGGGAGACTCTGTATTGTAAAAAGAAAAGAATGGCCATTGCCACCTCCCACCATCCCTTCACCCCCCTCCTCACCATGGTCAGATTCTGTGCCTCTGCCTGTTATATTGCCCACTATTTAACTCACTATTTGCAACACAGCAGTCTGACAAATGATTGACAAATAAATGAATGTCAAAACTTCTTTCTTCATTTAAGTAACAGTGGATTGGGACAGGAGGCCCATAATTTCTGCTATTGCTTGCAAATTCCCTATATGTTCCATTTTTAACACATATTTAACACTTAATGCTCTGAGCATTTTGCAAGAATTAATTTAATCCTCACAATTCTGTGATGTAGGCAATGTTATTATCTCCATTTTACAGATGAAGACACTGAAGCATAGAGAGGCAAATTAACCTGCCCAAGGCAAATAGCTGGTGGATAGTGATGCCAGATTCAGACTCATCCTGGCTCTTGTCTGTGCTCTCAATTGCCATGTGAAGCTCCTTCACCACGTTTGTTTTAATACATGCCCCTTACAGGATTGTGGAGGAAAGAAAGCCAATGTTGGAGCCTATGTCATGTGAAGGTGTCTCTTCACAAAAGATAGGTACAAAAAAGTCATCCAAAGCACATTTTTGGTAAATAAAATCATATTAAACACACAATTTTGTTTAAAATTTTAAGGGAACTCTGCCATGAATCTATTCCCCAAAAAAGAATTCTGTGGTGACACAATGTCGACTTTTTTTCTGTATGTTAGCACTTGCTTTCCTTATGGCAAATTGTGCATTTGTTGTTGATAAAATGGTAGTCCCTAATTCAATTTGGCACATAGCCAGTATTCTCTAAATGTTGAATGGAATTGAATAAATCAATGAAGTAATTAATGTGCAGTGCAGAAGGTTGCAGGTTCCTTGTCTGGACCAGGCCTCCCTCAGAGAAATAATTCATCCAGGCCTAGCAGGCTCTTGGAGACAAGTGTAATGTCCTTGTCCCATCTCCCCTCCCCAGAGGAGCAAATCAGCATTTTGCCATTATCATCACAGAGGTAATGATAAGTATAATAAGAAAGTATAAGGTTTATAGAGGATTTGTTATGTGACAGACACTGTTCCACGTCATTATGTAGATTAATTCAAGAATCCTGCACCCCTGATCCTCTCCATGCTTCCATTCTGTCAAATGTATTCCAACTTTACTTGTCTCTCTGTTTGACTAGTTAGTCCATTTCTGGGTCTATGGCAAGCAGAGTGACAGGTTAAACCTAAGGTATGTAATTCAGAATGGTGTTGCCTCAAGGCAACCTAGGGTAGCACAGCTGAGGTCCACATGGGAATTGTGGCCAAAAAGGACCAAGACCAGAATAAAGCTGGGCCTTCATTCCAGTCAAAGACCACAAGGAACACTCCTGATTTTGAACAAGCTGGATTTATTATTCATTGCAGTGAGAGAAAATGTACACGCTGGGGAACCATGGGGCATCTCAGTAAGAGGATGTTAGAAAAGACTTGTCTTAGGATTGGGGCTGCTAGGTGCTTTGGGGAGGGTTTAAGGAAGCAGTGCTTTGCTCTGAAATGGAAAGGAAACAGGGATAATTCTATGATTGAATGTCTTAATAAATCTTATCTAGAAGGAAGGCTAAAATGAGGCTAAATCTATGATTGGTAAAGAAGCAGCAGTCATTTATATTAACTTGGAGAGAGACATATTTTATCATTTATGTGGCTTGGACAATGTTTGTTTTGTCTGTGTTTAAACGTGGTTATGAAATGGTCTTGTTTTTGTTTTGATCATTATGGCCATCGGGCAGCCTCAGCTGATGTTGGTGTTCTAGGAAATGGTTTATGTTCAACAAGAAAACACCAAGGCTAAACTGTTAGTGCCAGGTCAGCTCAAAGTAATGCCAAAGACCAGCTGATGGTACCAGGCCAGCTCCCAAAAGGCAGAGGCTGCTTTTATTTTGTCCTCAGGGAAAATATGCAAAGTGTCAGATTTAAAGATGAAAGAGTAATATGCACTGCTGTCCTACACAAGCTCCACTTCTCTCTTCTGTCTTTCTTTCTTTTTTTTATTTTTTTTTAAATTTCTGTAGAGATAGGGTCTCACTATGTTGCCCAGGCTGGTCTCGAACTCTTGGCCTAAAGTGATCCTTCTGCCTCTGCCTTTCTTCTTCTTTCATAGTAGAACTTGCACTTTGAGGATCTAGCCTGCCTCCGAGCAGACATGCCCTTCAGGAGAAGTGAGGCCCACTGCCCAACTCCAGAAGAAGACCTAAGTGATCTTGGGATACTTCAATTCCCTTGATAAGGATTGGTTCAGAAAGGAGCATGTGACTTAACTTTGTCCAATGATTCTTGAGGAGTGTTCTCGTTGGGCACCTCTGAAAAGGGGACCTCTACACATTCTTAGGAGAGAACCACAGGAAGACATAGTCTCTTTCATCTCATTTTTCTCGCTATGATGCTACTGGTCTGAGGATAATGCCAACACTGTGGACTCAGAACTGGAGATGCTAAGAACTTGGATTAATGACAACAACAAAGTTGCTAAATCAACCAGCCCTGGAGACTCCTTACCTTAGGACTTCCAGTTATGTGAGATAATACATTTGTTCTTACATGAAAATACATTTTATTTTATTGGACATAATAAATTTCTTTTTTCTTTAGCCACTTGAGTGAGAATTTTCTGTTGCTTGCATCCAATGTATTCTTAAAACGTGATAAGAATTAAAAGAAAAGATGAAAAGTCAGGGTGGTAGCCAAAAAAGAGAGGACAGGATGAAGTGAAGTGCAAAACTGAAGTATGTGGTGTAGGATTTTTCTCTATGTGACAGCTTAATGGGATTGCAGGCTACCCAACTTGAATGTTATAGGCAACAACCTCAACTTTTCCCTTATCACTTCTCTAGATTAATCAATGCCCTTGACATCCTGTTGCATCTACTTTATGTAACCTCAGCTTACATAGATAAATCCCTCCAATTGTTTCTCCACCCCAGATTGTAGACTGCCAAGCACAGCTAGAGGTAAGAAGTGTTTCATTGTAATGATAGGCTGTACTAAAAATCTAGACTTCACAATATCTTATGAGGACCTCATTGTCTAAAAATATTTTACGTTGTAATTATTATTTTAAATTGACAAATTAATATTTCCTTTTAAAATAAAAAAGTCAACAGAAATGAAAAGGTAAAATTAAATGTGAAGATTAGTTGTATCTTTCTTTTTTTTTTTTTTTTTTTTTGAGACGGAGTCTCGCTCTGTCGCCCAGGCTGGAGTGCAGTGGCCGGATCTCAGCTCACTGTAAGCTCCGCCTCCCGGGTTCACGCCATTCTCCGGCCTCAGCCTCCCGAGTAGCTGGGACTACAGGCGCCCGCCACCTCGCCCAGCTAGTTTTTTTTTTTTTGTATTTCTTAGTAGAGACGGGGTTTCACCATGTTAGCCAGGATGGTCTCGATCTCCTGACCTCGTGATCCACCCGTCTCGGCCTCCCAAAGTGCTGGGATTACAGGCTTGAGCCACCGCGCCCGGCCAGTTGTATCTTTCTAGACTATTTTTTTTTCAGACGCATGCATATGTGGATGCAGGTGCAAATATACACACGAACATATACACATGTATTCACATACAGAAATTAATTTTGGTTTGATTTTTATGAAAAAAGCAAAGATACTCTGTGCTGGAAGAAAATCATTAGTAACATCCAATATGTATCCTTTGAGATATATCCTATACATATACAAATCTTTAAAATTATAGATATGCCTATATAAGCACACAGTTTTGTTAGGTGATATTTTTCCAAAAGAAAAATGGCATGCCATAAATATCATTGTTTTCACTTTAAATTAATATTGCTATCTCTCCACACCAACACCTATCTGTGCCATCACCTAACACAAACTTCCATCTAAATAGGATCACATTGTGGGGTTATACTGTATTTTTTTTTTCAATCAATTGTCTATTGACTAGGAATTTATGTTATTTCCAATTTGATGTTTTTTTAAACAATTCTTCAGTGAACAACCTCACATGTTCACTTCTGTACATATGTGAAATTATTTCTACATGGCAAATTCACAGAAGAGGAACTTCTGCATCAAAGTGAAAGCACTGATTAAATTTCAAAAGATAATGCCAAATTGGCCTCCAAAGATATGTTAGCACTTTACACTCTCACCAACAGTATCTGAGATGCCAATTTCCCCGATTAACAGTACTACCAACTTCCTTCCAACTGCTTCTTGACCAATATTTTACTCATCCCTAAACACATCTCTAACCCATTCACTGAAATTGCAATTCTAAACTTGTAAATTTCCTCAGGTCTCCAACCAACTCTCTTCCTCTCAGCGAATAGCCTTTTACCTGTCTAAAAACATGGGGCTCACCCAACAAGCTCTGCCTTATCAACTCATCTCCCTTCATCTTCATTCATCTTCCACTCGTTATGCTAAATCATAGACAGAGCCAGGTCTTCTACCTTGCCAAGGTTGGCTCTTTCAGCAGTGCCAGCAGACCTATCCTTATCTTGCTTTTCTCTCCAGGATCATTACAATTGCCTCCTAACTGGGTTCTGTTGCCCAGGCTCTCCCATCTCATCCAGCCTACATAAGGCTGGGACACATCAAATTATGTCAACCTCCTGCTAAAAATCCTGTCTTGGCTTCCTAGTGCCTATGCAAGAGCACATAAACAACAGGCCCTATTCTTTCCTCTCTGTGCCTTTGCTAATTTTGTTCCTTTTTCCTAGAGTGTACTTCTTTCTGCTTCCAATTGAAGATTTCCACAGGTTTCAAGGCCCAACTCAAACGCCTCTCCTTCCTGAAGATTCTCCAAAACACCGAGGTAAAATTGGCCCATTCTTATGTTCCCAAAGCCTACATTTCTGCTTTCCTTTTGGCTCTTACCCTATCACACTTTTGACTATGTACATACATATTGTATGTGCATACAATTGTTGTCTATGTACGTACATATTCATCTACACAGCTGTAAGATGTATTTCTTTTAGCTCAGAACCATAATTTTTTTATACTGTAGCACCTGGCACAGTGAAAGTGCATAAAAATCTCTCAAAACTATTTTGTCAATATGTTTATTAGTGCCACGAAAATAGAAAGAACACTAACATTTGTTCAATAACAGACATCCAGATGGTGTATCATATAAATAAAACTTATTTGATAAAATCACAAAGAAATATTTAAATAAGGAATTATTATCTTTTGTGAAAAAAGCAAATGATCTCATATGTGTTTAATACTACAACCTGTAAAATATTATATGCATCTCTTCCTGTCTCCATCATGACATACTGTTTTTCCTCCAAATCTCATGAATGGGATACTCAAAACCTGCATAAATACACACATAATGGCTTAGCCTTATAAACAAGAACCAGAATCTTGATAACACACAGCACAACTTCCTTGGTTTTCTAGGCCCCCACCATCACTACATCTCCAGTTAGGATTAAAGAAAAGATAATAGAGACAATGCTGAGTTTGGTGATGAGAAACTAAAGAGAGCCTCCTAGTCAGATCTTCTCTTACTAGGGAATAAGTGTGATCATTCACTTCATTTTGTTGAGAGGAAAATACAAATAATTACCACATCTAAACACATTAATTTTTTCTCCAACTTTATGGAGGTTTAATTGACAAATAAAAATTATATATACTTAAGGGGTGTGTGTGTGTGGGTGGGTGGGTGTGTGTGTGGTGAAAACCCTTAGGATCTACTTTCTTAGTAAATTTCAAGTATACCATGTGGTATTATTAACTATAGTCACCACGCTGTACATTAAGTCCCCAGAACATATTCATCTTATGACTGAAACTTTGTACCCTTTTACTGACATCTCCACATTATCCCCTCTCCCCAACTCCTGGAAACCATTGTTCTACTCTCTACTTCTATGAATTCAACTTTTTTAGATTACACATATAAGTAGGATTATACAGTATTTGCCCTTCTGTGTCTGGCTTATTTCACTTAGCATAATGTCCTCCAAGTTCATCCATGTTGTTGCAAATAGCAGGATTTCCTTCTTTTCAAGGCTGAACAATATTTGTGTGTGTGTGTGTGTGTGTATGTGTGTGTGTGTGTGTGTGTCATAATTTATTTATCCATTCATCTGTCAGTAGACAGTTAGGTTGATTCCATATCTTGGCTATTGTGAATAGTGTGGCAATGAACATGAGAGTGCAGGTATCTCTTTAAGACATAGATTTCATTTCCTTTGGATGTATACCCAGTAGTGGGATTGCTGGATCATGCAGTGGATTTATTGTTAATTTTTAAAGGAATCTCCATGTTGTTAAAATCCATTAATTGTTGACCCTACTAATTATTCCAAATTTGAAATTTTAATACTTGATACATATAAAATTAGAAAGACATGTTCATAATGGAAACATATGAAAAGTGGTAAACAATAATATTTACCACTTATTGAGTAGTTACTATGAACCAGACACACTGGGCCAATATTTTACATATAATCATTCATTTAATACTATCCAAGTGTAGTGGATACACTGACACCCATATTGTAAATCAGGAAAATGAGGTTTAGAAAGAGTAAGTAATTTGTCCAAGGACATGTAACTACTAAGTGTCAGGATACAAACACAAATATGCCTCTGACCCAAGCCCGTGCTCTTTGTCACTACTCTATACCACTAGAAACCATGAAGAAGGCCCATCCTTTTGTAAAGCTCTCTGCAAAAAAAGTTTCAAAAAGTACACATATGTCTCCTTTGTTTGAGCCCAACAAATCATGGATTTATTCTAAGAAAATAATCTTTCTTCCCGCTCCAACATCACTGCTGTTGAAGAATTTGTAATGTTCTTTGAATACTCCATTTGTTCCACTCTATTTCCCAGCCCCTTCCAGACTAGTTCTGATTGATGGCTGTTAACAGGGGGACATGTGTCATTCCCAGGAAGAAGCAGTGAAAGGTCTGTGCATAATTTTCCAGTCTTTTCTCTTTTGCCTAGACTCACGTTCCAGACAACAGCTATCATATTGTGAAACCTCCATCAGCCTGGGTGCTCCTCCCTCCAGTGACTCACGATGAATGTGTAGCATGAACAAGAAACAAGTCATTATTGCATTAAGCCACTGGTACTTGGGGATCAATTTGTTATTGAAACATAAGCTAGCACATCCTGGCTAATATACCTGCAAAATAACAAATAATTTTAAATAGAAAAAAAAACACTTTATATCCAAGGGTTTTTATTGCAGCATTAAAAAGAATTAAGATAATAAATGTCCAAAACACAGTCAAATAAGCTATTATGCAACTTAATAGATAGTGAGGCTGCTTATTAAAATAAATGCAACAGTTATGATACAATATTAAAGGGAGAAAGCAAATTACAAACTGCTATCTTCTTTGACATGCATACTAAAATAAAGCACCCATACTGAACTATAAAGAGACCTGGAAAAACAGTAAAACCAGTGTTTTGATAAATGTTGGAATAAAAAGGCAGAAGCAACATTGTTATTTTATGATGTTGTTTATAAAAGAATGTATTAAAATTTATCCTTTTCCCATACCCATCACATCAAATTAATACTCCCCTTTAAGTAATACATTTCTTAAGGTAAAACATTAGAAAACCAAAATAGAACTGTTGAAGTAAAGGAAAGCTTTAAGTTCATAATACTGGTTTTAACATAGTTATAATTAATAAAAAGAAATCAGATACTAGCAAATTAAACATTCATTTCTCTTCATTTGGCCAATTGAGAAACTATTTCTCCAGGTCAACTCTCTCCTTACTTTCTTGGCCCTGCTGAGATAAACCTAAATCATTCACTATTTTGTTCTCAGCACTTCTGTTCTACACTATAGTCTCCTGACCTACTAAGGAAGTTCCAACTATAAATAACACAGCAAACATCTCAGGAAAAAGTTAATTAAAGGCAGAAATTTAATTTAATCAATGGAGAAAAAACACCCTAGCTTGTAAATATAAACATATGATTTTAGGATATAGTCACTGTATTAGTCCATTTTCACACTGCTGATAAAGATGTAGCTGAGACTGGACAATTTACAAAAGAAAGAGGTTCAATGCACTTACAGTTCCACGTGGCTGGAGAAGCCTCACAATCATGGCAGAAGGTGAAAGGCATGTCTCACATGGTGGCAGACAAGAGAAGAAGAGGGATTTTGTGCAGGGAAACTCCCATTCTTAAAACCATCAGATGTCATGAGACTTACTCACTATCATGAGAATAGTATGGGAGAAGCTGCCCCCATGATTCAATTATCTCCCACCAGGTCCCTCCCACAATATGTGAGAATTCAAGATGAGATTTGGGTGGGGATACAGCCAAACCATATCAGTCACTGTTCCTGTTTCCTTCCCAAAAATGCTGTCTAACTTGTTTTTGGCATTTGAAAGAGGATTGAAATTCTCACTTGTTGGAATCTTCTTTGTAAGCCACCAAAAAGAATGACAGACCCAAGAGATGCCACAGAGGGAATGCTGAGCACAAGACTTGCTTCTGATGTACTTCCATAGAGCTCTTGTAGCATGACTCACTTGCAAGTGAAACTGTTTCAGACAGCATCACCTGTTTAATTATAACTGCTATTTCCAAGCTTCACCATAAGACAAATGCCTTAACAATGACTCTTATTCCAAATGGAATGTATTACAGTATTGGCTTTTTACAGCTAGTATCCCAGTACTGCTTGGGCCATTTGGAATTGGAGGCAAACTTTGCTTTTCCCTAAGATCAAAATGTTTACTGTGGAATTCACAGGTATTCTTGACATACAGCTCTAGATTTGGCTTTAGTGAGTCAATAGAAAAAATAATAATAACTAAATAAAAACAAGTCTACTACAGTGCCATTGGGATTTAGTTACCCACAGATAAGCTCGTGAAAAGAAAGAAGTAATATCTTCTTCAAGATAAATTATAAGGACCAACTTCAACGAAAATAAATCACAAATAGAAAACACCCTCTGGAGAAAATCAAGAAAATGCCACCTATTGACATAATTATTTCACCAGTGACAATGCTTTACTTTCAGAGAAGTTGACTGAAGAAATCCACATATCCATCTAACATTGGAACCTAAATTAAAATGTCAATAAAAATTATTCCTGGTGACACTGAAGTGTACTGCTCAAAATAAAATGCTTTAATAATATCAGAAATAGAAGATATAATGTTAACAGTTTGAAAATGCTTGGCATTGTTATCCATGTTTAAGATGATTACCTAGAAAAAAATATTTAAACATCTGATGAATTTTACTCATTTGAAATGAGAGGTTTGTGGCAGATAGTATTGATTGCTTACCCAGAAAACATTTTCTCCTTCATCTTTGCTAAGAAAACCTCAGTTAGAGTCCTTTAGCTAGATGCTGTTAAGAAATAGTATTCCAAATGTGGAAATAAGGCAAAATAATGACTGTCTGTCCTTCAATGTCTAACAGGCCCAGCCAAAGAGTATTTATCTAATTATCTAAGGAAATGTACTTTTGTTTTACTTCCAATTTACTATTGATTCATTAAAGATAGATATTAACTTGTAGAACATTAATAAGTTGCAAGGAATTCCTGTCTGGTAAAAAAAATAATAATAATCCCTAAGGTTACAATTTTATAGTCCTGTAGGGTAATAATCAGTTTTGTATCTATTTTGGCAATTGCATTTCAGCATTCTTTTTTTCCTTGACACTATCTGTCACTTTCTCCTAACTACCTTTGAACTAGCTTTACTATTTTGATGGCTCTCTCATTAAGGAGTTATCTTTGACATGTGCTCATCCTATGCTTGTATGAGAGTCATATTTTTAACCATTTAAAATTTATGGTTTGACAGTATCCAGCTCCAGAGAATTAATTCTGATTAATCTCAGACATTTGTGGCATTCCTATATCCGTTTGTCAGTAATTGTTCTAGGGGTGGGGATATGGACCAATTCTGATCAATAAAACATAAACAAATTCTGCTAGGGCCTTCGAAGAATAATTGTTTCCTCTGAAAGAGAGATAATGAAGAGAAAGCCTCTTTTTCTACCACTCTCCATATGTTTTGCTTAAGATGGTGTCATACAAAACTGAGGCAGCCATGCCCATGGGAGGAGACATCACTGAATACACTGAAGATGACAGAGCAGATGAACCCAAGGAAGACCAGAGTCCTTGACACCATCACAGGTTGCATAACTAACCCTGAACCACCTAGTTCTGGGCTTCTGTAAACAACTAAGTCTTATTGGTAGTAGATACTATTAGACAAATGTTCCATTACTTGCAGCTAAAAGCACTTCTAACCAATATAGAAAGTAACAGGGGAAAAAAATGAAATACAAAGATATATTATTTGCTTTCTTAGTTGGTACAATGAAAATAATTTCCAGAAATATTTTGGTTTTAACTTTATACTACCCCCAGAATGCAATCAGAAAATATGGAGGGATATTTGAATTTACTGCACTATGGTGGTGGGCTGGGGGCTGGCAGGCGTAGGAGTAGAATGAGAATAAACTATTACCCAGAAATATGCTTGGCCCATTTCAAGAAGGATATTTCTGAATCAATTCTTGAATTAAGAATACTTATTTAATGTGGTATATATACACCATGGAGTACCACTCAGCCATAAAACAGAATGAAATAAAAGCCTTTGCAGCAACTTGGATGGAGCTGGAGGTCATTATTCTAAGTGAAGTAACTCAAGAATGGAAAATCAAATATCATATGTTCTCACTTATAAGTGGGAGCTAAGCTATGAGGATGCAAAGGCATAAAAATGATATAATGGACTTTGGAGACTTGGCAGCGGAAGGGTAGGAGGGTTGAGGGATAAAGGACTACATATTGGGCGCAGCATACACTGCTCAGGTGATGGGTGCACCAAAATCTCAGAAATCACCACTAAAGAACTATCTAGTAACCAAAAACCACCTGGACCCCCAAAATTATTAAAATTTTAAAAAATAAAATTTTCTTTTAAAGAAGAATAAAGAATACTTACTTGATTGGCTAGTTTTCCATCCCCAATTATCTAGATCTACACTGTCAAGAGCTACTCTACAACTCTTCTAGTCTGACATGCAGACCTTACAAGCCCTCATTTGTATTATTGTTGTTTCAACAAAAGTGCCTTCGCTGGCACTTCATGAACATTGACATCCCATTACTTTAGTTAGCCCAGAGTTTGCAGATGTAAATTATATTATACTCTCTGTAATAAACTTAATTACAGAAGCTTCTGATGACTGTGATTTACTTCTCAAGGGTGACAGAACTCTTTGAATTTCCCAGCAACGGACACACATTCTGATTAAACAATGAATATACTCTATGTTTTTGAACACTGCGAACCTGAAAGTATCTTTACAAAAGCATCAAGTAATTTTGATTAATGCTTAAGTAAAATATATACAGAGGTAGAAAAAGTCTTTGAGAGATCATCCAATCCTACTCTTGGTTTAAATGTGAAGAGAGGTCCAGGGGAGTGTTACCACTGATCATTTTAAAAACGCAAGTGTTGACCGGGCGCGGTGGCTCAAGCCTGTAATACCAGCACTTCGGGAGGCCGAGAAGGGCGGATCACGAGGTCAGGAGATCGAGATCATCCTGGCTAACATGGTGAAACCCTGTCTCTACTAAAAAATACAAAAAAACTAGCCGGGCGAGGTGGCGGGCGCCTGTAGTCCCAGCTACTCGGGAGGCTGAGGCAGGAGAATGGCGTGAACCCGGGAGGCGGAGCTTGCAGTGAGCTGAGATCCGGCCACTGCACTCCAGCCCAGGCGACAGACCGAGACTCCATCTCAAAAAAAAAAAAAAAAAAAAAAAAAGCAAGTGTTTTCATGTGTTCTAAACCAATCAGAAAAAAGAGCAGCTTTAAGAAATGTTTAGGGGTAGATTTTTTTTCTTTTCCTTTTACTTCTTCTTTTTAATTTTTATTATTAGTTCTGGGGTACATGTGCAAGATGTGAAGGTTCGTTACATAAGGAAACGTGTCAAGGTGGTTTGCTGCACCTATCAACCCGTCACATAAGTATTAAGCCCAGCATGCACTAGCTATTTTTCCTGATGCTCTTCATCCCCCCACCCCACCTAGAGGCTCCAGTGTGTGTTGTTCCCCTCCCTATATCCATGTGTTCTCATTGTTCAGCTCCCATTTATAAGTGAAAACATGCAGTGTTTGGTTTTCTGTTCCTGTGTTAGTTTGCTAAAGGTAACGGCTTCCAGCTCCATCCATGTCCCTGCAAAGGACCTGATCTTCCTTTTTATGGCTGCATAGTATTCCATGGTGTATATGTACCACCTTGTCTTTATCCAGTCTATCGTTGATGGGCATTTGGGTTGATTCCATGTCTTTGCCATCGTGAATAGTGCTGCAATGAACATATGCGTGCATGTATCTTTCTAACAGAACAATTTATATTCCTTTGGGTATATACCCAGTAATGGGATGGTTGGGTCAAATGATATTTCTGCCTCTAGGTCTTTGAGGAATCACCACACCATCTTCCATAATAGTTGAACTAATTTACGTTCCCACCAACAGTGTAAAAGCATTTTTATTTCTCTGCAATCTTGCCAGCATCTGTTGTTTTTTTAGTTTTTAATAATCATCGTTCTGACTGGCATGAGATGGTATCTCATTGTGGTTTCGATTTGCGTTTCTCTAATGATCAGTACGTTGGGCTTTTTTTCATGTTTGTTGGCTGCATGAATATCTTCTTTTGAGAAGTGTCTGTTCATGTCCTTTGCCCACTTTTTAATGGGGTTGTTTTATTCTTGTATATTTGTTTGAGTTCCTTGTAGATTCTGGATATTAAACCTTTGACAGATAGATAGATTGCAAAAGTTTTCTCTCACTCTGTTGGTTGCCTGTCCACTCTGAAGATAGTTTCTTTAGCTGTGCAGAAGCTCCTTAGTTTAATTAGATCCCATTTATCAATTTTGGCTTTTGTTGCAATTGCTTTTTGGGATTTCACCATGAAATCTTTGCCTTTGCCTATGTCCTGAATAGTATTGCCCAGATTTTCTTCTAGGGTTTTTATAGTTTTGGGTTTTGCATTTAAGTCTTTAATCCATCTTGAGTTTATTTTTGCATAAGATGTGGGGAAGGGGTCCAGTTTCAATTTTCTGCATATGGAGAGCCAGTTCTCCCAGCACCATTTATTAAATAGGGAATCCCTTCCCCCCATTGCTTGTTTTTGTCAGGTTTGTCAAAGATCAGATGATTGTAGATGTGTAATATTATTTCTGATTTCTCTATTATGTTCCATTGGTCTATCTGTCTGTTTCTATACCAGTACCATGATGCTTTGGTTATTGTAGCTTTATGGTATAGTTTGAAGTTCAGTAGTGTAATTTCTCCAGCTTTGCTCTCTTTGCTTAGTATTGTCTTGGTTATATGAGCCCTTTATTCATTCCAAATGAATTTTAAAATAGTTTTTTCTAATTCTGTGAAGAATGTCAATGGTAGTTTAATGGGAATAGCATTGAATCTATAAATTTCTTTGGGCAGTATGGCCATTTTCACAATATTAATTCTCCCTATCCATGAGCATGGAATATTTTTCCATTTGTTTGTGTCCTCTCTGATTTCCTTGAGCAGTGGTTTATAGTTCTCCTTGAAGAGGTCCTTCACTTCCCTTGTTAGCTGTATTCCTAGGTATTTTATTCTCTTCATAGCAATTGTGATAGAAGGGAAATAATAGATACCTCTAGAGGTGTCATTCTCAGTATAAACCTAAGACACTCTCTTAGGACTCCCAGAGACCTTTAGGATAAATCTTAGTAGCACTGGGAAGAACCAAAGAAAGTCTGGGAACTATAAAGGTGATATTAATCTCATCTATAGACTATAAAATATATATTATATATGCAGATATGGCTGTTTAAACTGGCTGATACAGGGTTTCATGTCCTGCTCAGAAAGCATTAAAACATGCTTTCCCTCAACATGACTCCCATTTGACAATGGCTAATGTGACACAGATCATCCTTATTTTCCCTGTGGCATCAAACTGAGATAGACACAGTAATAATATTCACATCATGCTTTATGTCAATCTCACGTTGCTCACTTAGTGACTAAGTTGCAACTATTCACCCTACTACCCAATTAATCCTTTGGCACAGGATGTTAAACAATATGAAAATGTAAGACTCCAATATATTTTTAATGACCTCAAATTTTACTAAGAGAGATAAGCTATCCCCATAACGCATTATATGATTAAGTTCATGGGCTACAAAAACTAAAGTAGTGCCTCCCGGTTGGCTTAATTTTTGGCACAGAAAAACTCACTGTGAGTGTGTGTCTGTGTGTGTTTATACTGAGTTTTTCTGTGCCAATTAAATTATGTCCCATAAATAACCTAGAAACACAAAGAAAAAGAATGTTGTAGGTCAACTAGGCCCTTGCTACCCAAAGTGTGTCCCCCGGACCAGTAGCACTGACATCACCTGGGTGGAAGCTTGTTATAAATGCAGAATGGCAGGCCAACCTCAGACCTGCTAATCAATATTCATTTTAACAAGATCTCCCAGGTGATGTACATTAAAGTTTGAGATGTACTGGTCTAGTTGACTTCCTTTATTTGACACATGAAGTTACTAAGATCCAAAGAGAGTAAATGATTTGTCTGCCTCTCAGACTTCATACATTTTTCTAAAGAATTTAGGAATAAAATGACTTCGTTAAGATGAAAAAGAGGTGATACATAACAGGAAGATTCCCAAAAATAAAATATTAATGGATGTAGCAGAAAAGTTAATATCAACCAAAATATCAACTATCATTCTTTGTCAGTGGTATTTCTCTTTACCTTCAGTTGTAAGTTGAATCATGGTCAATTGTAATGAGGATATATCTTAAAATATAATTCTTTCTCCTCAGTCCTGTAGTGCATATATCATATAAATGTAGTAAGTTTGAGACTATCAGACCACAAACTCAGGCATGCATGAAATGGACCTTCATTCTATAATTCGACTTAATTTCGACCTTGAGCCCCTCGCTCTTCCACCAAATCTTAATCTTAAGTAATTTGGTGTCCTTTCCCTTTCTCTTAGGTTATGTCAAAGTTTTGAAGGCTTTTCCAGCATGCCAAAAGATTCAGGGAGAAAGGGATTGACAATTTGGTTTTCATGGGATCCTCAGAGACATCCATGGTGCACTGCTTAGGGGCATCAGATTAATTCTGCTATTTATGTGTTTTTCAGGCCATCTAAGATCTTATGTAACAAGAGCAGCAGTCACACAAACTCAAATGTCCTCAAACTCCAGGCAGGTACATAATGTGTAAAGCAGGATATGGCAAATTGGACAATTCAGCCCCCATATAAAGAGGACAGCTTCTCTTTAGCCCCACTAGCTGGTTTTGGCTCCAGAATTTCAACATTTAGGGTCATTTATTAGTCAATAGTTCCCCACTTCCAGTCTGGTGTACTTCCTTAGTGCAAGAAAAGCCTGTTTAACTCACCTTCATACCTCAATATATTCATTCATGGATATTCATTCATTTATTCATTCAACAATATAAATTGGGCACCCACCATGTCCTGGGCATGTATTAGACATAAGGAACACACTCTTTACCATGATAGACCTCGCATTCTTAAGGGGGGTGAAACTGGCATTTAACAAATAACAAGTAAATGAATAAGGTAATGACATCTAATGTATAAAATGAAAAGCCATATTATCACAAGATTAATGAAAACTTTGGAGTGAGCCTATGCAGCCAGCCTGCCAGAATTTCCAAGGGTTCAGGTGTGTGATCTGAATCTCTACCCTGATTCAGGCTGTGTTTTGGCATCTTCTAATTTCATCGTCTACTTAATAGCTCATGGGAGTAATTCTGGGTCCTGTGAATACATAGAGCAGTGGTATTTCCAAGCATTCCCCTGTTAATTGGCAAAAATTGTGTCACCCCAACATGGAGAAATAGGGCCAGAAGAATATTAGAAATTAAGGCAGCCACTCTTCACCTAGTTACCCTAGACAGGGCAGCCTGCCATTCCTCCACCAGTCCTCATCTTTCCCTTCATAACACTTTTCACCCACTCCCATTCTCGAGAGAATAATAAATTTAGCCTCCTTTTGGGTGAAAAACAAGGGTGGGAGGAGAATGAGTGCCTGTCATTAATCAAATCTGAGTAGTTGTAGGTCTTGGTATCATGATATTTACTGTATTTTGTTCAGTAGTTCTTAGTAGCCCCACGGCTTGCCCTTCACCCATATAGTCATTGTTAATCATTCCCTAAAATTATGGTAGAGCCAACTTAGAACAAATAGTCACTATTCAACTTGAACTTTAAAATAGAAGCTCTAAACTCCTTAACTGGGAAAATGGACTATAAGCCAAAGTGCTTTTGAGCATCAGCTATAGTATTCCTAGGAGTGGGCTTGCAAAAGTCCAGGTGTATACTTTCACTATGGCCTTGTATTTACTTTGTCTTATTTGATGATAACATAGAGCATGGTTTTCATTACTAAAGCAACAACGAAACTGAATGCTTTCATTTTGTCTTCAGACAGCTTGAATAATGTTAGAATTGGCTTATCTTTAGCAATTGACATTACATTTATGTTGTGTGTGCTGAATACAAGTAGATTTAGGAAAGGAAAGTAGAGAAAAGACGTTTTTCTCTCATATAAGATCCTGATTTGAACAAGTATCCAGAGATGGCTCTAGACAAAATAATAAACTGGGTGAAGATTTTTATTTGAGATATTCCCATATCTCCTATTGAGGAGCTTCTCTTTCCCTTCCTTACTCTTTCTTCACTTTATGTTTCCCCAAATACTTGTAGTCAAGCCAGGAATCTCATTTCTGAAAATCTCAGCTAAGATTTATACTAATCACCAAGAAAAAGCTGAGTCAGCCACTGTTAGAGGTATTAGCACTCCAACAAGAGCATCATAAAAGACTCAAAGTTTCACAAGAGTCAAAGTCATCGATAATAATAGCAGCAATACTCATTAATTCAACAAGCATTTATTGTGCACCTAACATACGCCAAGCACTGGACCATGGTGAACAAAGCAAAGGTATTGCTTTCATGATACTTACATTTTAAGAAAACCAAAGCTCATAAATAAGTAAGTATATAAGACAATGTTAGGTACCAATAAGTGTCATTAATAAAATAAGGGAAGGTGAGAGACTAGAGACCAATGCATAGGAGGTAGGACCCAATTTGCACATAGTGACCAATGAAGGCCTCTCTGATGAGAAGACATTTGAGAGGAGACCTGAATAAAATGCAGGAATAAGCCACATGCAATGTGAATTTCTGGGTTAAGGAGCATTCAGATGAGAGAAATCAGCATATAAAAAGTCTCTCAGCTGGAACATGCCTACATGGTCAAAAAACAGCAAGAAAATTGTAACCAGATGAAAGTGAGAGATGGAAGATAGCAATAAGAGAGGAGATCAGAGACATTAGCTGAAGCCAAATCACATAGGGTCTTTTAGATCCTGGTAAGGACTTGGGATTTGGTTCAAAGTATGATGGGAAGCCAATATAGGACTTTGAGTTAAGGAGTGACAAGACCTGATTTTAGAAAGATTCTTCAGGCTTCTGTGGGATGAATAGACTCTAGGCAAGACTGTAAGCAGGAACACCAGTTAGGAAGCCACTGCAACAGTTCAGGGAAGAGATAATTGTGGCTTGGACTAGAAAGATTGACATTTTCAGGTTTGTGATATAATCACATTTGACACTTAATGAACACTCACTTCCTATGGGTCATACAAACATTATCCTCATAACCACTCTGTGGCATAAGTACCATCATTAGCCCCTATTTATTTACTAAGGAGAAAAAATGATTTTTAAAAGAAGATAACTTACTTATTTTCATCATCTAGCCCTGATTTACCAAGGAGGAATCCAAATTTAAAGAGGGTAAGTAACATATCCAAGGTCACACAAATAACAAATAACAGACCCTGAGTTTGTACAAATTTATCTAACTCAAGGACTCAGAATTGTTTTTGCTCTCAAGAAACTATATGGGCCACAATTACTGATGTTGGGCTAAAATTTGAGGCAAACTCATTATATTCAGTGTGAGGAAAGAGTACCATCACATATTAACCACAGGCCAGGGAGGAGTAAAGAAGGGTAGAGTTAGTGTTAACATTAGAGCTAGGCAACCTTATCTTTAGGCTGGGCTTCTTAACAGAGGCCCTGGAGTGAGAGATTCTTAGATTCACACAAAATAAGATTTTTGAAGGCCTTTAGAAGCTAATATGGTTTGGGTGTTTTGTCCCCTCCAAATCTCATGTTGAAAGGTGATCCCCAGTGTTGGAGGAGGGCTTAGTGGGAGGTGTTAGGGTCATGGGAGCAGATCCCTCATGGACGTCATGGTGCTGTCCTTGAGATAATGAGTGAGTTCTCACCCTATGAGTTCATGCAAGAGCTGGTTGTTTAAAAGAGCCTAGCATCTCTCTTGCTCTCTCTCTCTCACCATGTGACACGCTGTCTCCCCTTCACCTTCTGCTGTGACTCTAAGGTTCCGGAGGCCCTCATCATCTAGCACTATGCTTTGTGTACAGCCTGCTGAACTGTGAGCCAAGTAAACCTCTTTTCTTTATAAATTACCTAGTCTCAGGTATTCTTTTATAGCAACACAAAACTGACTAATACGGAAGCCAAGAAATATATATATTAAAATTAATACAACTTTTAGACTATATTCTTTTCCTTTTGGCCACAAAGCAGGTGTGTGCAGCTTGAGTCATTCTGATTGTGAAAGGACTGATCTGTGAGGCTTCTAAGTCTTTATGAGAAAAAGAGAAGGTGGGATACATTGGAATGTACTTTCTTGATTGGTTGGCCTCAGAAGCCTGAATGACAGCTGACTTTAAGAGAACCAGCAGCTGACAGGGCTGTTTCACACCAAGTGAGAGTTTAATAAACAAAATCACAATTGGTCTCAGCTTGGCTTCAGTGTTTTTGAGAATGACATCCAAGATGGCATAATCACTGAGGAGAAAATCACAGTCTTGTTTGCACTTGGAAATTGCTAGGTTGGTGGCAGCTGTTGTTCACTCATGGTTGAACTTCTCTGTCATTAGATTTCAGAGTAGGTAACACAAAGGGAGAGGATGGTATCATTGGCTTCCCAGGTTATTGAGCAAATAAGACCTCAGGGAAATCTTATTTACAGTTGACCAAGTACTCACTACATGTGGTCAACTTCATGTTAAAAATGCTATATAAACTATGGTGAAGGTGGGGAGGGGGAGGGGGAGGAGAGGAAGAAGCGTGACATTGTCCTTGCCCTCAAGGGGCTTACAATACTGCAAACACTCAAGGAAAATTACAAATACAAAAGTGTGCCAATTATCAATGTATTGCCTCTTGGTGGCAAATCCACCCTTCTTTACCCTGCTTCATGATACTGGAGCTGGACCCTGTAAATATTTCTCCTTTGCAAGCTGGTTCAGTGCTAGGCACTGGAAGTGCATGGCAGGGCAAAGAGACTTCTATTCCTAATGTGCTTTTCTGGTTTTCTGCCTGCCTCTGCAGCACAGGTGGCCAGGGCCATGCAGATCATTCAGAGGTACTCACCCCTCAGTGAGTTTCAGCAGCACCCCTACAGGTAGCTTCTCAGCCACTTTCAGCAGCATTCTCACAGGCAGCTTCCCAGCAAGTTCCACTAGCAACCTAGAGGACTGCTTCCCAGAGTCTTAGTAGCATTCCTGGGCAACTTCTTGGTGAGTCTCATCAGCATCTCCATGGATAGCTCCCTGGTGAGTTTAGTAGGCACTTCCGCCAGCAATGTTTTGCTTGCCAGCCCCTGTCTGCAGCACGTCAGTGAAGTTCACTACTAATCAGTGGGTCACAGCCACGCAGCCTTAGCTGAGGTCTGAATCTCAGCCTTGGTGGGGGCTGAGGGAAGCTCTTCCAAATATGTTCCTCCCTAGGTACTCCACTTCAACCCTAGAGGTAGTGGCTGCTCCCTATATCTGCTATCTCTGTATTCTTTAGAATTATCCTTGACCTCATAGTAGCTAATCCCTTGTTATTAGTTAATGATTCTTTATATTAAACTCTCTCTGTTCTAATTACTGTATGGTTTCTGCTTCCTGACAGAAACCTAGCTGATACAAAAAGTAAGAGAATATAAGTGCAAAACTGGAGGATAATAAAAAGAGACGTTCTAGGAGTTCAGAAAGTGAAAATTTAAATGTGGACTACTGAGTCAAGAGAGGGCTTCATGGAAGACCTATAACCTGAGCTGGACCCACCCTGACAGGGAAAGAGAGTGTGTGTATATGAGACAGACAGACAGACAGACAGAAACAGAGAGAGAGAAAGAGATGGAGACACAGACAGTGACAGAGGGAGAGAGAAAAAGAACCAGGTGCCAAATAAAAAGATTCATTTTTAACATGGTGGGAAGTAATTTTAGAGTGTCAAAATAGATTCAGAATTGACTAACCAGTTAGTTAATTCAACAAATGTCTATTGAGCACTGATTCTAAGTGCAGGTTTTCAGCAATGAACAAAATATATGAAAATGTTTGTCCTCATGGGGCTTACATTATAGTGGTGGGCAGAGGGCAAGGAAGCAGAGAGACAATAAAAAATCGACATGATGAACATGTTAACTGGTACAATAGAGGCTGGTAAGTGAAATGAAAAAAGAAAAATCTAGGAGGGAGGATGTAGTTCTTCTTGCGACTATAATAAACTACTACAAATAGTGGCTTAAAACAACACAAACTGTCCTATAGTTAGGAAGTCAGAAGTGCTGAAATAAAGATTTGTACAGGACAGGCATTTCTTCTGGAGGCTTTAGGGCAGATTCATTTCCTTGCCTCTTTCAGTTTCTAGAGGACACCTACACTCCTTGGCTCATGACCTTTTCCTCTTTATTCAAGACTAGCAGCAAGGTAGCATCCTCCAATCTCTCTGCTCTTTGATCTGTTTCCATGTCACATCTTCTCTAGCTCTGTCCTTCCTGTCCCCCTCTTACAAGAACACTTGTGATTACATCTGACCTACCCAGATAATCCAGTGTAATTCCCCCTGTGGGGTATAATCCAGGGGGATAATCCCCTGGGGGGACATTATTCTGCTATCACAGGAGGGTTGCAATTGGCGGTCATGGTAAGCCTCATTGATTAAGCTAAGATTTGAGCAAAACCTTAAGATAAGGGAGTTGCCTATAAAGCTATATTTACGGAGAATGTTCTGGTAAAAGATAGCCAGTGCAAAGGCTGTAAGGCCAAAGGATTCCCAGTGTGTTTAAGGAACATGAACGCCAGCACAGCTGACACAGTGAATCAGAGTACTAAGAGATAAATAAAATCAGAAAGTGGGAAAACCAGGTCATTTGAGGTAAAGGATTGGGGTAGGGACATTGAACCGAGGAGGACAGTGATTTGCCTTACACATTAATGGCTCATTCTGCCTACCATATTGAGAGTAGACTGTAGGAAGGCAGAAGATTAATCAGTAACAACTACTTAGAATGCTGTGTGGAGAAGAATGCTGAGACCAAATTCAGACTCAACAGGAAAGAAGGCCACCACCTACTCACTGTGGGCATGGAAGAAATGAAAACACAGCTGGAGTTTTTTGGCCCAGTATTTTCCATCCCTGTAATGGATATGAGGTTCCTGGAATGTTAGACTAAGGGAGTGTGTTTCATATATTTTATGAAGAATCATAAAAAAGATTTTAAGCAGAACAGATATATTAATATGTGTCTAAAAACTGTGCTTTTATTGAGGCAACAATAAGAAAAGCATCTCACTGAACTAAAATTCAAATGTGTACATTTCTGATATTCTTGATACCTCTTGCAATGTATTAATACTTAGTAAAACCTGAAATGTCTAACACTTGCAGAACTTGTGGTAATGGTTTCTTGGCTGTTGCAATTTTATTTTTCATTGCAAACACCTAACAGTTCAGATGGTTCCCTTTCCTCAATCAACCTGATGCTATTTAAATAGAGGGATATGACACTTGTGGTTAAGACAGAGAGGCTGTTCATCTGGTTTCAAGCTGATCCTCACAACATACCTGCCCTTATGGTGGTCATTAAGGGCTCACTGTCTCCTGTGCAGCTTTACAAACCTAGAAAACTGACTTTATCAAATACTCAAGAAAATCAATCCTTGGGAAGCAAGATATGGCTACTACATCCAAGTGTTAATTAATTGATTTGAAGTGTGAGGTTGATGACAGTCAGTTTTCTACAGAGAAAACTTACTTCTCACAATAAGCACTTGAAAGGCTAGACTACAGATCATAAACAATCATATTAATAAGTTTAAATGTTTATAATATTTCTACATGCCAGGCACTGCTGTAAGCATATTTTCATTCATTCACTCAACACATAATGCATGAGCACCTACTCTATGCCAGACATTGTCATAGGCACTTGAAAAATAAGTTTTTTTAAAGGTTTCTCCTTTGCATATTTTGAAAGTAGAGCCAACAGGATTTCCTGAAAAAATTGTATATGAAGAGAAAGAGAAATCAGGGATGAAGTCAAATCTTGGGGAAGGAAAGATGGTCAGTAAGTAAATCTCCATGAAGAGGGTGCTCCTGTTCTGGGCAGTGCCATGGGCTCCCTTGGTTGTCTCCAAACCTTCCATCAAAGTCTATTACACCGAACAGCCCTGTGTTAGTTACACATGGAGAGAAGGAAGGTGAAATGGAAGTACCTGTGCAGGGGCCAAGTGGCAGGAGGCCAGATCATGGCCTTGTGAGTGGGGATCAAGAATTTAGATGGAGTAGGAATTCAGAAAAAGAGATTCCCAGGACACGAAGTCTCCCCACCTCATCAATCCTTATAAATATTGTGACAGACCCTGGCCATCCTACAATATAGATAGGAGGGCTTCATAAAGTTCACATGGCTTACAAATAAAAGAGGGACTCAAGAAAGCTAGAAGACTTGGAAATATTTAGGCATTCAGAATGCATTGATTTTTATTAAATAATTAGAGAGAGAATTATTGTAAGTTAGAAACTAAGATAAACATGCTAATCCTTATCACAACCTTAGCATATAGGTACTCAAATTATTCTCATTTCATAAATGAGAAAATTGGGACCTTGAGAAAGTAAAGCAAATTGCTCACATTCACCTGGCAAGAAAGAGGGAGAAGTCTTAAACCTTAACCCCAGGGTGTTTTCACCCCATTAAATGTACCTTCCTCGGGCTTGGAGTTAATAAAGAACATGCCTATGTGTAATATCTTTTTTATGTGTCTATGTGCCTAGGTTACCTACTGGACACACTTATGTATATTTTAGCCATTATGATTTTTGATGATTCTCAACAGATTTTTTTCTTTGCTTATAAAACTCTGCATAAGGCCTTCAGGTCTGGTATATTAAACATAAGCAATATGGTGCAAGCTTCAAGGGGCAGGGATTTTCTCTGCTTATTCATTGCCTCTCCAACACCTAGAACAGCTTCTGGCACATAGTAGGTGCTCAACAACTATGTGTTGAATGAACAATTCATAGATCCATTCAACCATCTGGCTTGCTATGTATGGCCACAAAATCTAATCCTTGACTGGGATGGTGAATCAAACAGTACTCAAAAGGGACTCTTCCTCATTTGGAAGACTGAACCTCAGAGGACGTGCTCTCTAGGGAACCAGTGTTTTCTGTGTAATTGATAATTCCACTTTCTAAATGAGTATTGGGTTTCATCCAAGAGCCTGTCTAGGATCTCTGCCACTTTATGCGCTGGGGAGGAGAGTCCACCCCCACTTCCTCTGCTGCCCAGATCTATGCTAATTCCTGCTGAACTCCTTTTAGCAATATTCTGTGATCTATACACACTTAGCTCCTGTGTCAGCTTTCTATTTCAATTCCCTTTGGATTCTAACATCCTGATTCACTATCCTTCTTCTTAACGTTAGCCGCCATCACCATCTTCCATCCAGCCCTCTTGAACTTTCCTCCAGACACTCTGGCTACTGGTTGGGCCAGGTCCTTTTAATGTGTCCTGTCTCTGTTTCAAGTAACATTATCCCACTCTGACCCTCACCATGTCTTCTGGATACCTGGTTCTACCTGGACCACTTTCACAAACTACATGTTTGGGTTTTTTGTTTGTTTGTTCATTTTTTTGTTTTAGCTTTTTGTTGAAACATACATGGAGAAATGTGTAGTGATAATAAGTGCACAGGATAATAAATTTTCATAAACTGAACACGCCCACGTTACCAGCACACAGATCAAGAAAGAGAACATTGCTAGTATCTCAAAAGCTGCTGTCTTGCTCTTTCCTGTCACTACCCCCACCAAAGGTCACCATCATCCCCACTGCTTTTCCTTCACTCTGTTCCCTTTAATCTCCTATTGATTAATATGTTCAGACATAAGAATTGTTTTGGGGAGGGGAGCTTTTCACACTCTCCTCTGAAGTTTCTACTTTAGATACCCTGATTGAAAAGGGAGTTTTCTCATCCCTTGTGTCCTGTGAAATAGGTTCAAAAGCCAACAGAAATAACCACTATTGTTTTTTATTTTTATTATATTGCTTATTATTGCTCAGTATTGCTCATTTTTGCTAAAAACCTCATATTCAAATAACAGTTCAGTCTGTGACAATGTCAAATGGACAAACCAGGAAAAGAACTCATTGCAAAGAGATGATGAAAATTCCATGAATATTGACATACCACAACTTCAGCATATTCAGCCCAAATTTCTGTTATTTCAGAAGTGTTTCCACAAGTTTTACTGATGCCATCAATCCAGTCTAAGAGTGAGCATGCATCTTGCTTACAACCACTGAACAACAATAAGATTAATTTCTGTCTACGCCAGATTTCATATTGGCTGTAAGTCGGATATCTATAGACATCTTTATCTCTGCAACTACACCTGAGCTTGCATATTGAAAAGTAAATGACATTTAAATATTTGTATACATATATGTATACATAATATATGTATATATATTTGTATTTTTATATATGTATATCAAGGGATTTATGAGATTACCTTTGAGAGTATTTTATTTGGTCCCTAGTACTTAGAGCTTCTTAAAAGTTTTATGCCAGGAAGAGTTAACTAAATGCAATGCATCCTGGGGTTCAAGAGCTGAAAGCCTAATGAGATCCAATGTTTCATAAGAAACTACTTAAGTTGAAACAGTGGCAGAATTATCAAGAAGCTTCTGATAAACCTTGAAGCTTGATATGTCCCTCATTTCATTTTTGGTCTGATACAACATACAGCCCATTGCAGTGTACGTTTCTGTGTTTATAGGTGCCAGAATCTCCTCAGCTCACTTAAGGAAGGCAATTTGAGATAAGATTTATTTTGATGATATTTTCGATGTTGTTGTGTCTAATAATGATAATGACAGTATATGGAATCTGGCACAATAGAAGTGCATAAGTTGCTGGGGAGAAAGAAGGCCCAAAATTTCATAAGAAAATGCTCACTATCCTTCACCAGCAGCAGATAAAATTGAAGTGTATTCCTACTGGTGGCTTGTGGCCCAAAACACCCGACCATTTCGAAGGCACACAGATTATAGTACTTTGGAAATCACCCAATATGGAAGGGCATGGGAATGTTTTTGTTTTCCAGAGAAAGCCACAGTTCTATGTCTGCCTTAAGTTTTCCAATTGTATCAAGCTCTCCGGGATCAACTGGAGTTTTAGTAGGTAGCATGAGAAAAGACTCAGGAGGGTTCACAGGAACTTTACAGGAGAAAGCAAGAATTGTAAATATGCAGCTGGTAAAGCTCTACATCAGTTGCTCACCCACCCTTTGGCTCCTTTAACAGAGAATAAGATACTTCTTTCTCTGGGATGCGGATAGGATAAAAATTGAGGGTGAGGCCAGACACAGGCACCCCAGGATTGCTCAAATGCCCCTGAGACACTGTGTGGCTGGTGCCTCCCTCACACATCTTTCTCTGTTCCCACTTGGGTTTCTGCTAGAAACACAGTTTTCAGTGTCCTGGCCTACCAGTCCAATTTATTTAATATGGAAGTGCACTTAATTGAAGTAATGTGTCCTTTACTTCTAACACCACTCAATTTTACTGTAATTGCCTTTTTGGTCTCAGCCTGTGACAGTCAGCTAAGTGTGTGGGAGATGAGAGTTACCATATTTAGACTTATGCAAATGAATATACACTATAGAGATCAAAAATATAGAATGCCATTGCTGGATAGCAAGTGTGGTTCTTCCCGTTTGCAAATTACAAAGATGGCAGAACACACCTTTCAAAGCTTTGATACTCTTCATTCTTAACTTTTAAATTGTATATATAAAACAAATCATTAACCATAACATCTGTTTAATGAAAAGATCATATCTTATAAAATCAGATCATTTGAGAATCTATAAATAAATTCAATGGCATGTAAATTACTTAATGGAAGGGAGAAATAGCTTTCTCATTGATTAAAAATGTTTTCTCCTGTCACCTTCAGCCTATTAATAGGCCTATTTCTGAATTAAAAGCTAAGCTGCACACCATGAGTGCTAGGGACAGAAAACGCATTCCATTGTTTCTCAAGTTTTAACGTGCATGTAAACCACCTAGAAATTTTGTGAAAATGCAGATTCTGATTCATCAGGAAGAGGTTGGGGCCTGAGATTCCACCTTTCTAACAAACTCTGGGTGATGTTACTGGTCTGTGGACCCCATTTTGAGTATTGAAGACATAGAGAACCCACAACCCCATAAGGAAGCTTCATTCAAGAGCACAGTTCCCACCAGAAATTTGCCTAACCTTTTGATTCACATACAATTTTTGGTGGTTGTTACAATTCATTCTCATGATTTTTTTTACAATTGCATGAAACAGTTACTATATTTGAAATAACAACTGCCAGGATTTTTGTCTACTAGTTTACCCTTTCCTCTGCTACTTCCCCCATTCGAACAATAACTAATGCTGTGCCCTCTGACACATAAGAAAGAGTGGACAGGAAAGAAAGTAAGCGGTCTCTTTCTAGATTTGATGGTTTCAAGGACCTAAAGCCAGTTTGCTACCTCCCTATCACCCCATTACTCTCTCTTTTCTCCCTGTCACTGAAGCCAATGGTTGGCTCTCAATTATTACAGTTGCACTTGTAATAGAGTAAAGACGATCAGGAAATATTTCTTGTACCCCCTACTTCTATAATAATCTACTTCAAGGTAAATGGGAAAGTGTATATTTCCTGTAGAAACTAAGACTGTAACTTGCTTATTTTGCAAAGAAAGTGTACCTATGTCAAAAGTATACACCTGAAGACACCATCGTGAAACAGACCACAGTAAGAACTGTCAATAGTATATAATAAGGATTTCTCAACCTTGGCACTGCTGACATTCACGGCCGAATAATGTTTTTATTGTGGAGGCTTTCCTGTGTATTATATAATGTTTAGCAGCATTCCAGCCTCTACCCACTAGATGCCAGTAGCATTCCCCATACCCTCCTCCACCACATGTTGGAACAACCAAACTATCTCCAGATGTTGCCAAATGTCCCTGAAGGACAAACTTACTTCTGTTGAGAACCGCTGGCATACAATAATAACAGCACACACTTAAAGAGTCCTTATCATGCAGCTGACAGGGTTCCAGGTATTTACATATATTCACACATTTAGTCCTCAGTACAATTCTGTGAGGTAGGTACTATTATTTTCCCTTTTGTATAGATGAAGAAGCTGGAACACAGAGAGGTTAAGTAACTTGCCCAAAGTCACAGAACCAATAAGTAGGAGAGCTGAGGTTTGTATCCCAGCCTTCTACTTTCAGGACTTACGCTCTTGACCAACTTGCTGTGTGAGAAAATATTTAGAGAACTGGAAAAGGAGTGCAATTGCAATAGAATTTATTTTGAATAGGAATAAAATCAACAATGCTGCTATGAAATACAGCTACATATTAATTTAATTGCCTGACACCAACCATTTACATTTAGGAACTATTTATTTATTTATTTATTTGAGATGAAGTGTTGCTCTGTTGCCCAGGCTGGAGTGCAATGGCGTGATCTCGGTTCACTGCAACCTCTACCTCCCTGGTTCAAGTGATTCTCCTGCCTTAACCTCCCAAGTAGCTGGGATTACAGGCGCCAGCCACCACGCCTGGCTAATTTTTATATTTGTAGTAGAGACAGGGTTTCACCATGTTGGCCAGGCTGGTCTTGAACTTCTGACCTCAGGTGATGCACCTGCCTCACCCTCCCAAAATGCTAGGATTACAGGCATGGGCCACCACTCCTGGCCTTACATTTACGAACTTTATAAAGCATGTGTATTCAATATAAGAGGACCTGTCCTCAGGGTTACCTTCCTGGAAATTTTCTAATTTCCCCTCAGGCATCAGTAGTCACTTACTTTGTGCACTTACTTTGCCCAGACTGGAACTTGTATGTGTGATCTGGTCACCAGTTGCCATTTCTGCCTTCCAGGTGCTCTTTAAGCTGCTACCTCACCTATGCACCCCTTGCACAGGGGCACCCAGATGCCCTGAAGAGCTCCAGGAATCATATCTATAGACTGGTCTTAAGGTCTCAGTTCTAGGAAGACAGTCTGGCAAGCATTTTTCTCCCAAGAGCCTTCATGGTATTTCTCTCATTACATTGCACAAGATTGGTGCTAACTTGCTGGTTTAGGGTGGCTCTCACTCATGTCAGACACAGGACAAGTAGCTCTGAGCTACCAATGGTCCACCACTGGACTGTGCCACTTCCAGTCTACAGCACCTCAGGGTGGCAGGACTGGCAGCAGGTATTTGTTACTCTGTGTGTCACTCTGCTGGTATCCAGTGTGATCCCCTGTCAAAGCCTCCAAAGACCTATGTGTCAATGGTACTCAAAGAGAAGCCTTGCCTGTGTCCTTGAGGGCTTTTGAAACCATTACTCCACAACACCATCCAGGTCCGCTCTTGCCTTTGATTGATGTGGTGACATTGTGCTCTTCCAGGTCAATCTAAAGTTATGTGGAATGAGAGGCAGCCATTGCTTGTGTAAATTGGACTGCTCTTCTGGCTCAGCCCATGAGCCCTTCATCTACCTTTCACTGTCCTCCCTACTGGTATCAGAGTGTGCACAGCATGGGCTTAGTCAACATTGAAAGATATTGCATTCTAGGGATGCAGCAATGATGGCCTAAGGAATTCAAGAAAAGACATAGTTGTTTGATGTGCTGTTCTACCTTTGCACTATAAAATTATGGGTAGTAAATTTAACATGATCAGAAAATGGCTTATTCAGATTTTCCCACATACTCTAAGTAGGACTTGCATTTCTGATCATCATGAACAAAGCACAATTACAACATCAGAAAGAGCCAGAGCAGCAGGATGGATGATGCAGTGTTAGTATGTAACAATGTCACCAGCATTATGTAAATGATGTTAAGGAACTACAGGGACAAGGAGATCTGTATTGCTTCAGTACAGTTTCCTGGTTTACTGAAAGTCTGTTTTTTTAAAATGATAAATGGATATTGAATTCTTTTTAATTCATGATAGACGCTGATTCATGTTACCCATGGAAAAATGCTCATCTCAATTTAGCAGCAAAAATTGGATGGAACACTTGACATTATTACCTTCTAAATATTTTGAATATCTCTCATCAAGGGCATTAGCAAACAGAGGAATTAGTTTTATTCGTTAATTACACAAAAATGGATCTCTGGGAATTTCATTTGTCAGAGAATAATCTCATCTACTTTCCTTTATTAAAAGAAATGGAAGTCATAGCTGGATTTATATTCCCGAAAGTGTGAAATTGAATCCCAAATTCCAATATGTTTTCTTAATCTGAAATTTTATGAAAATAAGCTAGACTTTTTCAGTTAATCTTCCTCAAATACTATTGATACTGTGAATTGAGAGATCCAAATAGAAGTTATTGAACTGCAGTGCAATATAATACTAAAAGTGAAATAACATCATCTATTTATAAAAACACTGTGCAACAATCCTCTTCAAAGGGAAGTATCAATTTTTGAAGAGCTTCATTCTGTTATGAACCTGAAATCAAATCAAATTACATATGTAACAAACCTGCACGTTATGCACATGTACCCTAGAACTTAAAGTATAATAATAAAAAATAAATTAAAAAAATAAAAAATAATAAATTAAATGTGAAAACCAATTAGAGGATTTAACACTGAATTAAGGTGCCCTGAACCTCACAATGTGAAATATAAAAACTGACACTTAATGTTTTTGCAGAAGTTAAGGCACCCATTTTCTAATTCCAAATTAAAAAGAAACATGAAAGAAAATGATTAATAATTTATTAACTATGTCTATTTTCAATTTACATTTCCTCATGTACATGGTAAAATATAATCCCCATTCACATAACTGTGTTTATTATGTTATCTGTTTACACCATATTTCAATAGAAACAAAGAAAGCTTGATTGCTTTTCTGGCAATTGATTTTCTGTATGCCTGCCCTGCTTCACTAATTTATCTGCTTGGTCTCTAGATGTGCTTGAGTTCAAAACTCATACAGTAAGTATCTAACAAATGGTGGTTGAACTGAATGCATTGAAAACATTCTTGATGCTATGGTTTGTTTGTTGAATTTTCTTTTGACTTCTATGATACCTCAATCCACAAATAGAGCAATAGCAAAAAAAAATGATGCACAAAGGAAACAATAAAGACTCATACAACAGAAATGCAAATGTTAGTACAGAACAATAAAATAATATTGGATCCAGAGATAGCACTCAAAATATTCAGAATGCTAATTCTCAGAAGGCTAATAAAAATGTTATCAATTGATCCACCAAGAATAAGCAAATAAAAATACCCAAAAATCTATTGAAAGGCCCAGTATTTCTCAAGTATTTTTTAAATTAGTCTACTCTAATCATGGCCTAATATAGAAGAGCACAGATAAATTCATTTTTACCATTGTCCTTCTCCTGTGATTAAAACACTCAAATGGCACTTTTGCAATTAAAAAAAAATCCTATTGGAAGCTTCTCATTTTTCACATTTTAATGTAAGAACTGGCATATTTCTATGGGAAGAAATCTTCACTTCTTAAAAACTTATTTTTGCCTTGCCACAATTTACTAATTTTTTTCTATTGTATATACACTCTGCCTCAAGTCCTCTTCTGAAAAGAAGTAGGATATAAATATACACATTCTTTCCTAAGATTCTTCAGGTAAGAGAAAGCACATGCTATACCAGGCCACTTAAGTAGCACAGTCTTATGTAATCAATTCTTGTAAGGTTTTATTTTTGTAAATATATGTCTAATGAAAAATTTTTAATCACCTCCTGATTTTTAGTTTGACACATAGAAAACATGAAGCTATTATCTAGCCTGGGCTTAATAAAGAAGCACAAGCTAAAAAACTAATTTAAAAGACCATAGAAATAAAGTCTGCTGCTCAAATCTAGTATTTGTCCAAAAATTAAATGGGTGCATCAAATGTTTTTCAAAATCAAATCCCCAACAAATAGCTAATAAAGAGCCACAAGTGGCAGAAAACAAACCCCAGAGAGAAAGGAATGGAAAATGCATTTTCTCCTCAGAGTAGAATGAAAAAAAAGGATTATAAGATAGAATGGAAAACATGCACAAGAACTCAATCATTCATTTAGCAAATATGATGGAGTAACTATGTATGTCAGTCTCTGTTCAAGGTGTACAAGTGAGCACATCAGTCCAAGTCTTTGTCCTCATAGAGTTCACATGCTGGTGAATGAGACACTAATAGACAACTAAAAAAATAAGTAAATATGATACAGGGCTGCATATGTCTGTAAAGAAAATGATGGAGGGTAAGGAGATAAAGTCATTGAGAGGAGGGTGCTATTTCAGGCAGGGTAGTCCAGGAAGGCTCTATAAGAAAGGAATATTGGAGCAGAGACCTGAAAGAAGTGAAAAAGGCATAGTACGCACAGATCTGAAGGAAAGTCATTCCCAGCACAGAGAGCAGCAAGAGCAAAGGCTCTGAGGCATGAGAGAGCTTGGAGTGTTCCAGTGCGAGTTCAGCAGAATGAACAAGGTGGAGAGAAACTGGAGAGAAGGGCAGGGACATCATAGGAGTTATAGCATGCAGGGCTATGGCAGGTTTTTTTTGTTTTGTTTTTTGTTTTTTGTTTTTGTTTTTGTTTTTAATAGCCACAAATTCTTTGACACTCCTGCCATCAAGAAGTGAGGACTAAGTTCCCTCCCCTTGGATCTGGCAGGCTTTTGACTGCCTCCATAAATAAAGTACTGTGGAAGTGACACTAGATGCCTTCTGAGGCAAGGTCATAAAAAGCCCATGAAGTTTCCTCCTGATTTCCTGGGTGCTCACTCTGAGGGAAGCCAGATGCCATATAAGTTTAACTATCTTAAGACTGTCATGTTGAAGAGGTCACATGTAGGTGCTCCAGTCAAGTGTCTCAGCTGAACCCAACCTTCCAGCCACCCTGCCAAGGAGCCAGATGTGAATAGAATTATCTTGGACCTGGCCAGGCGTGGTGGCTCACGCCTGCAATCCCAGCACTTTGGGAGGCCAAGGTGGGGATCACTTGAGGTCAGGAGATCGAGACCAACTGGGCCAACATGGTGAAATCCTTTCTCTACTAAAAAATATAAAAATTAGCCAGGCATAATGGCACGTGCCTGTAGTCCCAGCTACTCAGGAGGTTGAGGTAGGAGAATTGCTTGAACTCAGGAGGCAGAGGTTAGAGTGAACCAAGATCGCACCATTACCCTCCAGCCTGGGCGACAAAGCAAGACTCCATCTCAAAAAAAAAAAATTATCTTGGACCCTCCATTCCAGATCAGCCAGCTGAGTCCCCCTGAGTAACCTCAACTGACTCCATCATGAACAGAAGAACTAACTAGCCAATATCTGCCTGAGTTTCTAAAAACTGTTGTTTTAAGCCACTAAGTTTTGGAGTGATTTATTACACAGTAATAGTAACTGGAACTGACACTCTTGGGCCACACTAAGAATTTGTTTTCTATTCTGACTATTATGGCAAGCCATTGGAGAGTTTTGAGCAAGAAAATAATGTGATCTGATTTCCGATTTTAAAGAGTTATTCTGGCTGATGTATAGAAAAGAAACTATAGGATTATAGGAGTGAAGGTAGAAACCATTATGAGACTCCTGCAGAATCCTGGAAATTGAGGATGGGGGCTTGAACAAGAAAGATAGCAGCAGAGGAGTGAGAAGTAGTTGAATTTAGAGTATATTTGGAAAGTAGAGCTCAGAGAAGTTGCTGATGAATTACATGTGGAGTGTGAGAGAAAGAGAGGAGTAGAGTGGCACGTTAGTTTTTGGCATAAGCAACTAGGGGACTCGTGGTACCATTTTATGTAATAAGAAAGACTGGAGGAGGTGTAGATTTGGCATGAGGAAGAGGGTCCTAAGTTAATTTTTGGAAATGTAAAGAATTTTAATGCCCAAACTGGTAGTGTAAAATTCAGTTTTTGAGTCTAAAGTTCTAGGGGAGAAATGATATAGAACTTGAATATATGAATCTTGAGTTTAAGGGGAGATATTGCAGTTGGAGATATAATCCAGGAATTACCAGCATATAGATGTTTTTAGAGCCATGAGGCTGGATAAGATCACCAAGATAGGTCATCTAGGTATAGAGAAGTGGACCAAAGAATGTGCTGAGACATACTCCAATATATTCAAAAGTCATAAAAATACTGGGAAAACTGGATATTCATGTGTAAAAGAACAAAGTTGGACCACTAGTTACACCATATACAAAAATTAAATTAAAATGGATCAAAGAACTAAATTTAAAAGATAAAATCACAAAATTCTTAGAAGAAAACATAGGAGAAAATATTCGCAATGTTGGATTTGACAATGATTTCTTGGAAACACCAGAAGCACCAACAACAACCACAACCAAAAGAAAAAAAAAAAACAGATAAACCGAGCTTCATAAAAATAAAAACTTTTCTACATCAAAGCACACTGTCATGAGAGTGAAAAGATAACCTACAAAATGGAAGAAAATGTTTTCAAATCATATAAGGGATTCAGCAACCAAATGACAACTCAACCATCAAAAGACAAACAACCCAATTCAAAAATGGGCAAAGGACTTAGACATTTCTTTAAGGAAGCTATACAAATGGCTAATGGCAATGAAAAGATGCTCAATATCATTAGTCAGTAGGGAAATACAAGTTAAAACTACAATGACTCATTATACTCATTAGACTCATTATACTCATTAGAATGGCTATACTAAAAAAGTAAAATAACAAATGTTGGTGAGGATGTGGAGAAATTGGAACCCTCGTGCTTTGCTGGTGGTAAAATAGTGCAACCATTTTGAAAAACAGTTTGGTGGTTCCTCAAAAAGTTAAACATAAGGTTACTCTACTATCCAGCAATTCAACCCCTAGGAATACACCCAAACAAAGTGAAAGAAAGGACTCAAACAGACACTCATACGCCAACATTCATAGCAGCATTATTCACAATAGCCAAAAGGCAGGTGCAACCCAAATGTCCAACAACAGATGAATGGATAAACAAAATGTGATATATATACATATACACTGATGTTGATATATATACATATACATTTATAAATGGAATATTATTCAACCATGAAAAGAAAAGAAATTCTGATGCATGCCACACGTAGATACACCTTTGAAACATTATGCTAAATGAATTAAGCTAGACACAAAAAGAAAATATTGTATGATTTTATTTATCTGAGGTACATAGAATAGGCAAATTCACAGGGACAAAAGGTACAAGGGTGGTTACCAGGGTCCAGAAGAAGGTAGAAATGGGGAATTAGTGTTTAATGGGTACAGAGTTTCAGCTTGGGATGATGAAATTGTTCTAGAAATGGATAATAGTGATGGCTGCACAATATTGTGAATATACTTAATGCCATTAAATTGTATGCTTAAAAATGGTTAAAAATGAGGAAGGGTGGCTTCCAGGATCTGGCACAGTCTTAGTCTCTTTCTCCAGTCAGAGGTCAGGGTTAGGGTTTCACTGCACCAGGACCTCTGCTTCAGGAGGCCTTGGTGATTCTGCCACAGCCTCAGCCTCCATCGCTCTGTGACCTGCTGGTATTGGACAATTCATAGCTAAGACTCCAGTACACCACTGAAGCCAAGAAATGAAAAATCTTTAATTGGATCATCATGGTGGACGGGAGGCATGACTAAACTGCAGCTCCAGACAGAGCAGTGGGCGGAGGCTCACATTGTGAATTTTAGCTCCAGATCAATTGCAAGAACAAACCAGCAATCCTAAGAGGACCCATAGGCCCTCTGAAGGAAGCAGATGGCTCCTGCAGGACCTGGGAGACACCCCAAATACTGTGAGTGCCCCAACTCCAGAAGTGGGAAAGGGAGACTCTTCTCTCCCAAACACACATGCCCACTGGAGAAACTGAAGGTCTGTTTGTGGGAAAAGTTTCCGACTTCACCTGGGGCTGCGTCAGTTTAGAGAGATCAATGAAATACAGGGGTAGAGAAAGCAGAAAGGCCCTGGGAGCTCGCTGGGTCCCCTAGCAAACTATTCCTGCCTGATACCACAGGGATCCATCAGGAGGGCAGCCAGAGGAGCAGGTGGTTAAACTCCACAGGGAGAAGGAAATCTCTAGCTGAACTTTGTAACAATTTGAACGGGGTGAGAAGCCTCCCGGCCAGAACTTAGGGGAGGGTGGAAATACAATATGTAGACTCCACAGGTGAGGGAAGAACCAAGCCCTTTTCTTTCGCGGCTGGGAGACGGGTAGCCTGGGGCAAGTTTTCAAACCCATCTCACCCTCCATCTGGAAACAGACTCAGGGCTATTGGAGTTGGGGGGGTGGGGGCAGCCACAGAGGGAGTGAGACCAGCCCTTCGGTTCGTGTGGGAGCTGGATGAAGCCTGTGACTGCCCGCTTTCCCCCACTTCCCTGACAACCTGCATGACTCAGCAGAGGCAGGCATAATCCTCCTAGGTACACAACTCCAGTGACCTGGGAATCTCAACCTCATCCCCCACAGCAGCCGCAGCAAGACCTGCCTAAGGAGAATCTGAGCTCAGACATGCCTAGCCCTGCCCCCCACCTGATGGTCTTTCCCTACCCACCCTGGTAGCAGAAGACAAAAGGCACATAATCTTGGGAGTTCTAGGGCCCCACTCACTGCCAGTCCCAACTGATGCTTTCTGAAAAGCACCACCTCCTGGCAGGAGGCAAATCAACAAGAAAATAGAGCATTAAACCACCAAAGCTAAGAACCCTCACAGAGTCCATTGCACACCCCCTCCCGCCACCTCCTCTGGAACAGGTGCTGAGAGATGCATAGATGGTTCACATCACAGGACTCTGTGCAGACAACCCCTAGTACCACACCAGATCTGAGTAGACTTGCTAGGTGGCTGGACCCAGAAGAGAGACAACAATCACTGCAGTTCGGCTTACAGGAAGCCACATCCAGAGGAAAAGTGGGAGAGTACTACATCAAGGCAACACGCTATGGGACAAAAGAATCTGAACAAAAGCCTTCAGCCCTAGACTTTCCCTCTGACAGAGGCTACACAAATGAAAAGGAACAAGAAAACCAACCCTGGTAATATAACAAAACAAGGTTCTTCAACACCCCCCAAAAATCATACTAGTTCACCAGCAATCAATCCAAACCAAGAAGAAATCCCTGATCTACTTGAAAAATAATTCAGGAAATTAGTTATTAAACTAATCAGGGAGGGACCAGAGAAAGGTGAAGCCCAGTGCAAAGAAATCCAAAAAATGATACAAGAAGTGAAGGGAGAAATATTCAAGGAAATAGATAGCTTAGAGAAAAAAAGAAAACAATAAAAAATTCAGGAAATTGTGGGCACACTTTTAGAAATGTGAAATGCTCTGGAAAGTCTCAGCAACAGAATTGAACAAGTAGAAGAAAGAAATTCAGAGCTCGAAGGCAAGGTCTTTGAATTAACCCAATCCAACAAAGACAAAGAAAAAACTAAGAAAATATGAACAAAGCCTCCAAGAAGTCTTAAATGGCCAAACCTAAGAATAATAGTGTTCCTGAGGAAGAATAGAATTCTAAAATCTTGGAAAACATTTGTGGGAATAATCAAGGAAAACTTCCCCAGCCTTGCTAGAGACCTACACATCCAGATAAAAGAAGCACAAACGACACCTAGGAAATGCATCACAAAAGTATCTACACCTAGGCATATTGTCATCAGGTTATCCAAAGTTAAGATGAAGGAAAGAATCTTAAGAGCTGTGAGACAGAAGCACCAGATAACCTATAAGGAAAACCTATCAGATTAACAGCAGATTTCTCAGCAGAAAATCTACAAGCTAGAAGGGATTGAGGCCCTATCTTCAGCCTCCTCAAACAAAACAATTATCGGTCAAGAATTTTGTATCCAGCGAAACTAAACATCGTATATGAAGGAAAGATATGGTCTTTTTCAGACAAACAAATGCTGAGAGAATTCGCCATTACCAAGCCACCACTACAAGAACTGCTAAAAGGAGCTCTAAATCTTGAAACAAATCCTGGAAACACATCAAGAAAGAACCTGTTTAAAGCATAAATCACACAGGACCTATAAAACAAAAATGTGAGTTAAAAAGCAAAAACAAAAAACAACCAAAGTACACAGGCAACAAAGAGCACGATTAATGCAACGGTACCTCACATTTCAATACTAACATTGAATGTAAATGGCCTAAATGCTGGACTTAAAAGATACAGAACAGCAGAATGGATAAGAACTCACCCACCAACTATCTGCTGCCTTCGGGAGACTCACCTAACACATAAGGACTCACATAAACTTAAAGTGGGTAGAAAAAGGCATTTCATGCAAATGGACACCAAAAGTGAGCAAGGGTAGCTATTATTATATCAGTAAAAAACTAACTATAAAGCAACAGTAGTTAAAAGAGACAAAGAAGGACATTATATAATGGTAAAAGGCCTTGTCCAACAGGAAAATAGCACAATCCTAAACATGTATGCACCTAACACTGGAGCTCCCAAATTTGTAAAATAATTACTAATATACCTAAGACATAAGATAGACAGCAACACAATAATAGTGGAATTTCAATACTCCACTGACAGCACTAGACAGATCATCAAGACAGATAGTCAACAAAGAAACAATGGATTTAACTATACCATGGAACAAATGGACATAACAGATATATACAGAACATTTCATCCAACAACCACAGAATACACATTATTTTCAACAGTGCATGGAACTTTCTCCAAGATAGATCATATGATAGGCCATAAAACAAGCCTCAATAAATTTAATAAAATTGAAATTATATCAAGCATTCTCTCAAACCACAGTGAAATAAAACTGGAAATCAACTCCAAAAGGAACCTTCAAAACCATGCAAATACATGGAAATTAAATAACCTGCTCCTAAATGAGCATTGGGTCAAAAACGAAATCAAGATGGAAATTTAAAAATTTCCATCTTCAAACTGAATGACAATAATGACACAATCTGCCTAACCTGTGGGATACAGCAAAGGCAGTGCTAAGAGGAAAGTCCATAGCCCTAACTAGTTGCCTACGTTGAAAAGATTGAAAGAGCACAAACTGACATTCTAAGGTCACACCTCAAGAAACTAGACAAACAAGAACAAACAAAACCCAAACCCAGCAGAAGAAAGGAAATAACCAAGATCAGAGCAGAACTAAAGGAAATTGAAAAAAAATATGAAAGATAAATGAGCCGGGCGCGGTGGCTCAAGCCTGTAATCCCAGCACTTTGGGAGGCTGAGACGGGCGGATCACGAGGTCAGGAGATCGAGACCATCCTGGCTAACACAGTGAAACCCCGTCTCTACTAAAAATACAAAAAAAATTAGCCGGGCGTGGTGGCGGCGCCTGTAGTCCCAGCTACTCGGGAGGCTGAGGCAGGAGAATGGCGGGAACCCGGGAGGCGGAGCTTGCAGTGAGCCGAGATCGCGCCACTGCACTCCAGCCTGGGTGACAGAGCGAGACTCCGCCTCAAAAAAAAAAAAAAAAAAAAGAAAGATAAATGAAACAAAAAGCTGGTTGTTTGAAAAGATAAAACTGATAGACCATTAGCAAGATTAACCAAGAAAAGGAGAGAGAAAATCCAAAAAACCTCACTAAGAAATGAAACAGGAGATATTACAACTGACACCACTGAAATACGAAAGATCATTCAAGGCTACTATGAACACCTTTATGCGCATAAACTAGAAAACCTAGAAAAGATGGATAAATTCTTGGAAAAATACAACCCTGCTAGTTAAATCAGGAAGTATTAGATACCATGAACAGACCACTAACAACCAGCAAGATTGCAATGGTAATTAAAAGATTACCAACAACAACAACAAAGAAGTCCAGGACTAGACATACTCAAAGCAGAATTCCACCAGACATTCAAAGAAGAATTGGTACCAATTTTGACACTATTGATCCTTTTGACACTATTCCACAAGATAAAGAAGGAACCCTCCCTAATTCATTCTATGAAGTCAGCATCACCCTAATACCAAAACCAGGAAAGGACACTACAAAAAAAGAAAACTACAGACCAATATTTTTGATGAACATACATGCTAAAATCCTTAACAAAATACTAGCTAACCAAATCCAACAACATATCAAAAAGATAAACCACCATAATCAAGTGGGTTTCATACCAGGGATGCAGGGATGGTTTAACATACACAAGTCAATTAATGTGACACACCACGTAAACAGAATTAAAAACAAAAATCACATGATCATCTCAATAGATGCAGAAAAAGCATTCAACAAAACCCAGCATTGGTTTATGATTAAAACTCTCAGCAAAATTGGCATACAAGGCACATACCTTAATGTAATAAAAGTCATCTATGACAAACCCACAGCCAATACAATGCTGAATGAGGAAAAGTTGAAAGCATTCACTCTCAGAAATGGAAAAAGACAAGAATGTCCACCCTCACCACTCCTCTTCAACATAGTACTGGAAGTCCCAGCCAGAGCAATCAGACAAGAGAGAAATAAAGAGCATCCAAATCGGTAAAGAGGAAGTCAAACTGTCACTCTTTGCTGACAATATGATCATTTACCTTGAAAACCCTAATGACTCCTCCAGAAAGCTCCTAGAATTGATAAAAAGAATTCAGCAAAGTTTCTGGATATGATATTAATGTATAAAAATCAGTATCTCTTCTATACACCAACAGCAACCAAGTGGAGAATCAAATCAGTGACTCAACCACGTTTACAATAGCTGCAAAAAAGAAACACAAAATACTTAGGAATATACCTAACCAAGGATGTGAAAGACCTCTACAAGGAAAACCACAAAACACTGCTGAAAGAAGAAATCGTAGATGACACAAACAAATGGAAACACATCCCATGCTCATGGATGGGTGGAATCAATATTGTGAAAATGACCATACTGCCAAAAGCAATCTACAAATTCAATGCAATCAACATCAAGATACCACCATCATTCTTCACAGAATTAGAAAAAGAAAAAAACAATTCTAAAATTAACAGGGAACCAAAAAAGAACCCGCATAGCCAAAGCAAGACTAAACAAAAAGAACAAATCTGGATGCATCATACTACCTGATTTCAAACTATACTATAAGGCCATAGTCACCAAAACAGCATGGCACTGGTATAAAAATAGGCACATAGACCATTGGAACAGAATAGAGAACCCAGAGGTAAACCCAAACACTTACAGCCAACTGATCTTTGACAAAGCAAACAAAAACATAAAGTGGGGAAAGACACCCTTTTCAACAAATGGTGCTGGGATAATTGGCTAGCGACACGTAGGAGAATGAAACTGGATCCTCGTCTCTCACATTATACAAAAAATTAACTCAACATGGAATAAGGACTTAAACCTAAGACCTGAAACTATAAAAACTCTAGAAGATAACATTGGAAAAACCCTTCTAGACATTGGCTTAGGCAAGGATTTCATGACCAAGAACCCAAAAGCAAATGCAATAAAAGCAAGATAAATACCTGGGACCTAATTAAACTAAAGAGCTTTTGCATGGCAATAGGAAGAGTCAGCAAAAACAGACAGCCCTCAGAGTGGGAGAAAATCTTCACAATCTATATATCTGACAAAGGACTAATATCCAGAATCTACAATGAACTCAAACAAATCAGTAAGCAAAAAGCAAACAATCCCATCAAAAAGTGGGATAAGGACATGAATAGACAATTCTCAAAAGAAGATATACAAATGGCCAATAAACATTTGAAAAAATGTTCAACATCACTAATGATCAGGGAAATGCAAATCAAAACCACAATATGATACCACCTTACTCCTTCGAGAATGGCCATAATCAAAAAATCAAAAAAAAAAAAAAAAAAACAGTAGATGTTGGCGTGGATGCGGCAAACAGGGAATACTTCTACACTGCTGGTGGAAGTGTAAACTAGTACAGCTGCTATGGAAAACAGTGCAGAGATTCCTTAAAGAACTAACAGTAGAACTACTATTTGATCCAGCAATCACATTACTGGGTATCTACCCAGAGGAAAAGAAGTCATTATTCAAAAAAGGTACTTGCACACACACGTTTATAGCAGCACAATTCACAATTGCAAAATCATGGAACCAACTCAAATGCCCATCAATCAACAAGTGGATAAACTGTGATATAACACACATACACACACACACACACTGGAATACTACACAGCCATAAGAATGAATTAACAACATCTGCAGTGACCTGGATGAGATTGGAGACTATCATTCTAAGTGAAATAGCTCAGGAATGGAAAACCAAACATCATATGTTCTCACTAATATGTGGGGGCTAAGCTATGAGGACTTAAATGCATAAGAAGGATACAATGGTCTCTGGGGACTTGAGGGAAGGGTGGGAGTGGGGAGAGGGATAAAAGACTACAAATATGCTGCACTGTGTACTGCTCTGGTGATGGGTGCACCAAAATCTCACAAATCACCACTAAAGAACTTACTCACATAACCAAATAGCACCTGTAACCCCAATAACTTATGGAAAAATATAAATGACAAAATAAAATAAAAAGGGAAAAATTGTTAAAATGGCAAATTTTGTGTTATGTTTATTTACCATGACTTTTTTAAAAGTCAAGAAATTGAAGAGAACCCACAAATGAGACTAAGAGGGAGCAGCCCAAGAGACAGGACAAAACTCACAAGAGTGTGTGGACCCTTGAAACAATTGAGAAGGTAAAAATGACCACACTTGCAAATGCTGCTGAAACCCTGGGTAAGATGAGAACTGAGAACTGACAACTGGGTTCAGCAATGTAGGGTATGGGATCCATAAGAGTAGTTTCAGTGGCATGGTGGAATGGGTTAAAGAGATAATATGAACTGAGGACACAGAGATAATGAGTATAAACTAACCTTTCAGGAAGTTTTGTTGTGAGGAGTAATAGATAAGTAGAGTAGAAGGGAGACGGTAGTTCCAGGAAGGGCTTTTGGTAATGTGCCTGGTCACCACTGGGAAGTAAATCTCAGTTGAATCAGAAGATGTGATTTTATATCTAACAGGGACCTAATTTCCATAACAAAAGGCACACTAAAAATCAGACAAAACACGTAAGTAACTAGTAAGAACTATGGACTAATCCTTCCAATTAGTCACAGGATTTAACCTCTTCCCAAGTGATTAGCCTATTTCCACATTCCATAGTTAAACAGATACATGGAAAATTTGGAAATGACTCAAGGAAAATCACAAATATGAGAGGCTTTGATTAACAGGAAAAGCAAAAGGAAAAAGAAAGAAGGGGAAATTATGTAAATATTTAATTATTCTTCTCATGCAACTGTAGGGCTTTTTCACAGAGAATTTATCAATATTATTTGCCATATACTCAGAGGAATAATAAAACTTTAGTAAACTGACATAAGCAACAGGATAGGCATTGAGATAGGCAAAACAGAACATATTACATATTCCAGCACGAAATTTGAAACATTGGAATGAGTTTCTGGTTACAAAATTTCTTTGCTCTTGCTTAAAAAACAGACAAGTTCTTTTTAACATTGTTCTGGAATTTCTGGCCAATAAATAAGACATTAAACCAAAACAAGAAGTATGACTATTGGCAGGCAAAGGAAATAATTTGTATTATTTGCAGACATTAAGATGCACACATAGTTAAGGAAAGAAAATCAATAAGAAAACTATTAGAATTAATAAACACATTCAAAAAAGTTGGTGAGTGCAGGGTAATTATCAAGAAATCGATAGTTTAGGTAATAAGCAGCTAGAAATATTATGAAGATACAATAGCACACCTTAAAAATATAGCCTAGAAATAGCTTATAATAATAAATGTTTGGGATACATACATAAATATGTGTGTGTATGTATGTATGTGTGTGTGTGTGTGTGAAAATATATATATATATATAGTATAGATACAGATTTCTGTATTAAGAGAATTAAAATAAGATTTGAATACCATGCTCCTGGTTGGGCAGATTTAATCTTGTAAATATATCCAATTTTCCCAAATGAGGAGTAATGCAATCTCAATCATAATCTCATGGGGATTGATTTTAATTGAATAATATGTCTCTGAAGTTCATCTGAAAGAATAAACAGGCAAAAAACAAACCAAGAAAACTATTGAAGAAAAATGAGAGTGCTTGTTCTGCCAGATATTAAAATTATTTATAAATCTCAATTGAAACAATGAGACATTGATAAAAGATTCTTATAAAGAGAGCAATAAAATTGAAAAAATAATACAGGAACAAATTCTGGAATGCATAAATATTTACCAAATGATTGAATAGGCATAGAAGACAGTTGAGAAATGATGGATTTTTTTCTTAAGGAGTGTAGAATAGAAATGAACATCTATGAAGAAAATCACATTAAATTATCACTATATTATATGCCAAAATAAATTTTTAATAGGTTAAAAAATTAAACACAAATAGTCAAGCCATATAAAAGCTAGTCTTCTATTTATAAGCAACTGATTTTTGATTGAAGAAAGGTTTCTGAAGTTTAAAAGCAATTTTTTAATTTAATTTTTATTAAGGTAAAATAGACATATAAAATGTACCATCTTTATCATTTTAAAGGGTATGGTTGAGTGGTAATAATACATTTATATTCTTTTTAAAAAGTAAATCAACAAAATGACTGAGAAAAATATTTGTAATAAATATGATAGACTAAAGTTCATATCCATAATATACAATGAGTTCTTAAAAATTGGTAAGATAATCTTAAGACATCATAGAAAGAGTCAAAAGACAAAAAGAAAAAACGCAAATGGCCAAAAAGTAACCTCATTCATAATCAAAATAAAATCAACTTAGATAAACGTGATAGAGAGTAATACTAATGACTCCCAATGAATCACACCTCTCTGGGTCCATACTCCTTTGTAATATGACATTGATCTCTGTTCATGAAGAGGTACCATCTATTTTCCCACCCCTTGAAGCTGGGACGGCCTTGTGACTTGCTTTCACCAAAAGAATGTGGTGGAAATTACTCTGGAGGTTAGTACATCTTTCACTCTTATCATTGGAACCTTGAAACTGTGAAGAAGCTCAGTCTCGCATATATTTCAGGATAAGAGACCATGATGGGGGTAAAAAAGATGACTCAGCTAGCAGTCAGAAGTAACTTCCAGACAGACATGTGAATGAGGTCATCTGGGCCCCTTCAGCCCTAGTTGAGCTGTCAGAGGACTGCAGATGCATAAATGATCTGAAACCGGGAGAAAAACTACCTAGCCCCAGATTACCAGCCCATAGAATCATTAGAAATAATAAATTATCTTTGTCTTAATTTACTAAGTTTTGGAGTGGTTTGTTATGCAACAGTAGATAACTGATATAAGAAATTTTCATTTTACCAAAGAATTAAAGGAAAAAAGAAGAAACTAGTTACTAATTAAGGAACAGTTAGGGAAATTCCATATTGCTGGGAGTGCAAGTGGTAAAAATTCTCTGGAAAATGATGTTGCAGTATTAATCCAGATCTTAAACATATTTATATACACTGACTAGATAATTCTCCTTCTACAGTTTTATCCCATAGAAAATATTAAAAATGTGGACAAGATTTATGTCCAAAGATTTTTTATCTAAATTTTGTTTAATTCATGGCAAATGTCTGTATGTTCAACAATAGAATACTACGTTTAAAAAAATTAAAGTGTATTTATGTGATGAACTATTATTTCATGGAACTTGTTTCCTGTTGTCAGAATTCATGGGTACAGACCTAAATATACTTGATAATCTGTGAGGGTTTGTGATTGGGGGAGGATGGTAGCAAAGATTAAAATGAAATATATACCAAAAACTTAAACTTAATAGTAATTATCTCTCAGTGTGTTATATGAGTTATTGTTATTTTTTTCCTTAGGTTCCTTTTATTTCTTAAGTTTTCAATGATAAGAATGCACTCCTTATATTAAAAAGAGCATATATTACTTTGAAACTGGGACAAGTTTGGAATTGTCTGAGAAGATTTTAACATGGTCCTATTTTAAAGTGATAATGGTAGAGGGGCACAGTGGTTCATGCCTGTAATCCCAGCACTTTGGGAGTCTGAGGCTGGTGGATCACTTGAGGTCAGGAGTTCAAGACCAGCCTGACCAACATGGTGAAACCCCGTCTCTACTAAAAATACAAAAATTAGCTGGGTGTGTTGGCTCACGCCTGTAATCCCAGCTACTCGGGAGACTGAGGCAGGAGAATCACTTGAGCCCAGGAGGCAGAGGTTGCAGTGAGCCAAGATCACACCACTGTACTCCAGCCTGGGTGACAGAGTGAGATTCCATCCCAAAAAAAAATAATAATAATTTTAAAAATAGATAACGAACTAACAAACATTTACTGATCACCCACTGTGTACAAATCACTGTGTTAAATGTTGAGGTGGTCTTATTGAAAGGCTTTTGAAACCATGAGCCCATAACAGATAAGGCTCCAAAAAGTGACCAACTTAAATTGTCCCTACCATTTGTTTACAGATTGTGGTACATCGATTCAAAAAAAAAAAAAAAAAAAAAATGGGAAAAGTGCAGATATACCAAGCAACTGCCATCTAATCAAGAGGTATCTCAGAGACAAGTTTCACTCATCTGAACAAATTCAACATCTCAGAGGTGGATTGGCCCCTTGGCCCATATGAATTCAGTTTGAGCACTAGTTGGTGGATAAAGAAATGTTTAAAAAAAAAAAAAAAACAACAACCTCTTAAACCAATGCTGGAAACTCCAGCACAGGAATAGGCAGAAAAAAAAATGTGGGCCAATGGCTACCTCAGGGTTATTAAGACATGGATCATAGACAGCTCATAGCAACCTGCCAAACATAGTTCTTAAGGCCTTGGGGCTATACATAATCACTGGGCTTAATACTCTGTGTGGAATGAAAGTCCCTAGAAATACCAACAGTTTCTACCCACCTTAGCAATACTAATAAATGGAGAGTGTCATGTCATCCATTTCTTTTCTCTGTGATCTCATAATAACACATATTTCAAGAGAGACCTAGGACCACACCAACCCAACCGTAGGCCTTTATATAGGTAAATTAATTGGAGAAAGTATAATAACAGGAATTCAAAGACTCAGTGAAATGGGAAAGTTGGAGTGGATTTATCATGTATAACTGGCGTACCCAACCACAACTATGTCCTCAAGAGGAGTAGATTGACCACCCCTGAATCTATCAAGTCTTTGTGGACAGCACTCATATCTAGTTACCCCAGGGGTTTGATTTTGATTAAATAGTTTGTTAAAGTTAGGATGTGTCCTCATTTCATAGGTTAAGGAAAAATTTTGAAAGTTGTTCAGTATTTCACTTGCACCTATCTGCTCAGGAACTGTGGAAATAATAAGATGGTATTATGGACTGAACTGCATCTCCTAAAATTCAGATGACAAAGCTTTAACCCCCAATGTGACTGTATTTGGAGATAGGGACTTTAAGGAGATATTTAAGGTTAAACAGGGTCATTATTGTGGGGCCCTAATTCAATTGGAATGGTGTCCTTATAAGAAGAGGGAGAGATACCAGGGGCACATGCAGAGAGAGAAAAGGTATGTGTGAGAACACATGGAGAACACAGCCATTCACAAGCTAAGAAGAGAGACCTCAAGAGAAATCAACCCTGCTGGCACCTTGATCTTGGACTTCCAGCCGCCAGAACTGTGTGAAAATAAATTTCTGTTGTTTAAATTACCCAAACTGTGATATTTTGTTGGCAGGCCTAGCAGACAGATGGGCTTACAAAACTCCCAGAGCCACAGTGAGATGAACTTAGGCCAAAACTTCATTTATCATCTAATGACTGTTAGCCCCGACACTGATAGGCAGACCACATTGGTATTCTGGGTTTCCAAGAATTATTATTAACTCAATGCATTTTACTTTTTCCTAGTGAAGCTACCTAATTAAATAGCTCCAGACCCCTTGGAAAAAGGTCAGGTGTCAAGTTTACAGTCCCACGAGAGTGCCCAGCATCTTTTTTATTGAAGGGGCTCTAGATCTGTTATTGACTCACGCTGGGAATTGGAAGAGGATCCCATATTCTCTAACATTATGACTCAGTCTCTGTTCACCAGACAAAGAAGATGTTAGATCACACGCTTAGTCATTTATTTCAGCTCTAGAGAAACTGTAATCAATTAGCTACTGCCAAAGATCCCTGTGGGTCAAGCCAGTATGACAAGCATTTGGGTTTGTTGCCTATTATGATAACCATACCCGTTGGCTTCTAGTGACTAAGTGCTATTACTCAGCCTCTGCCTCAGCCACCCCATTTCAATAGTTGCATTTCCCATCTTTGTCCCTTGCCTACAGAAAACATCAATACTATGCTTTTCCAGGATGCTGCTTCCACCTTCACCAATTTATTCTTTATTGCCACGGTAAGGAAAATATCTTTTAAGTTCTCTCAGAAGACATAGCTGTAGGTTAGGTAAGCCAGTTGCACATGATAAATACACTCCAATATTTTTATCATCCTAAGCCTTTGAATTCCCTCTTTTACATCATAGATATTTCTGGCATCACAACTTTATTTCACATAGGCCACCATTAAGTATAAGTTTTAGTCAAACAAAACAAACAGAACTGGCTGCTTGAATTCAGAATATATGGCAAGGGCAGTCTCATTAATTAATTCAGCCCAATCTAAAATTACTTTGAGCCCTGTTGCCCTGTTTTGGTTGTTGTTGCTACTGTTTCTTCTTTTGGTTGTTATTATTGCTATACACCAAACAAACAAACAAACAAAAAAACAAGTCACACTAAAGATTTTGTGAGTTCAGTCACTTCATTAAAGATTTAAGAGATTACAAGAAGGATCTCAGGGCTACTACACGATCTTCCACTATTCTCCTGTTCTTCCCTTTACACTCCAAATATTTTTCAAAAGACCATGGTTTCCAATAAATTAGATAACTTACATAAAATAGACAAAATCCTAGAAAACACAAACTTCCAAAAATGACTCAAAAAGAAATAGAGAATCTAAATAAATATGTAACAATAAAGAGATTGAATTAGTAATCAAAACAACCTACATTCAACACAAAAACTTGTACACAAATTTTCATGACAGAATTATTGTAATTGTCAAAAAGTGCAAACAAACCAAAGGTTCATACACTGATAAAATGTAAAGTGTTCATATTATGCAATATTACTTAGCAATAAAAAGGAATGCAATATTGATACATGCTACAACATGGATGAACTTTGAAAACATTATGCTAAATGAAAGAAGCTAGTCACAAAAAGACCACATATTTTATGGTTTCATTTACATGAAATGTCTAGAATAGACAAATCTATAGAGTAGTTGCCTAAGCTGGAAAACATGAAGGGTAATGAGGGTTGGCTGCTAAGGGTTTGGGGATTGCATCCGGAGCAATTAAAATGTTCTAAAATTGAGTGTGGTAATAATTTTACAATTCTGTGGATATACTAAAAACCATTGAATTGTATACTTGCAGTAGCTGAGTAGTACAGCATGTGAATTCCTTCTATATCTCAATAAAGCTGTTACCAAAAAACAAACAAACAAACAAAAAAACCCATGGTCCCACAGATGACTCTATCTCAATCAGCCTCTGTAGAAGTATAATCCTGGCTATTGGGAGCAAGCCTCCCAGAATCCTGCCATAAACTGGCCCCAAAACTGGCCATAAACAAAATCTCTGCAGCACTGTAACATGTCCATAATGGCCCTAACACCCAAGCTGGAAGGTTGTGGGTTTATGGGAATGAGGGTAAGGAAAACCTGGCCCACCCAGGGTGGAAAACCACTTAAAGGCATTCGTAAGCCACAAATAAAAGCATGAGCGATCTGTGTCTTAAGGGCGTGTTCCTGCTGCAATTAATTCGGCCCATCCCTTCATTACCCATAAGGGATACTTTAAGTTAATTTAATATCTATGGAAACATTGCTAATGACTGGTTTGCTGTTAATAAATATGTGGGCAAATCTCTGTTTGGGGTTCTCAGCTCTGAAGGCTGTGAGACCCCTGATTCCCCACTTCACACCTCTATATTTCTTTGTGTGTGTCTTTAATTCCTCTAGCGCCACTGGGTTAGGGTCTCCCCGACCAAGCTGGTCTCAGCACCTGGCCTCTGTTCTAATTGTTTCTCTTGGTCATTTCAGTATTATTAAAATGTCAAATGTCAGAGATAAGAATATATATTTGTCATAATAATAAGATAGAGGTGAAATTGAAAGCCAAAGGAAATACTAAATTTATGTAAAATACAACACTTCCTTGACATAAATACTGTTTTAAAAATTAAATTAGCCATGCTTGAGAAACTTTAACTTGAAAAACACCAGATACCTTTCAATATCAGATATTCAAGAACTTAGCAATTTAAATATATAACCTAAGTTTTAATTTTAAAAAATATTTATTATTCAATTTATACAACTTCATTATCAATTAAATAACTAATACAGATAAGCAAAAAGAGAACTTTTTAAAAATCACACATAATAACACTACCCAGAGGTAACTTATCATTTTTTTACTTTATTATGCTGGTATATACACACAAGCATATGAGATTACAGAGTACTTACTCAGAGATTTGTGAGTGATGTCTACTAGTCACCATGATAAGAAGAAAGAAAACTTTCATATTAATAAATATACAGCTTTATCATTAATCTTAATTGCTGTATCATATTTATTTTAGACACACCATAATTTATGGCATCTCTATCATGAGACATTTATACTATTCCCTCTATTTATTTTGCATAAATGACAAAAATTAAACATTCTTGATACTCATCTTTACATATATATTGAATCATTGAATTAGGATAAATGACTAGAAGTAGAATTTTTGAGCTAAATAATATATACTTAGATATGATATATATTACAAAATTTCTCAGCAGAATAATTCATCAGAAACAACCAGTATTATAGGAAAGAGTGCCTATTTTTCCAAATCTTAGCCAAGACTTGGTGTCTGCAATCTTTTTAATCCTTACTATTCTGAGAAAATATATCTCATTATTTTAATTTGCATTTATTTGTTTCATATTTTAATGTTCATAGGCTTAGTAAGTTTACTATTCACAACCTTAATTCATTTTTTATTAGTTTTTCTTTTTGTATTGGTCTATAATAGCTCTTTAAATGCTAAGACTATTAATCTTTTCTCTGTTGTAAATGTTATAAATATATTTTTTCAGTTTTACAGATATAGTGTTTTTTACCATATAGAACTTCTAAACATCTTTGTGGCCAAATATTTCAATCTTTTTTAAATTTCATGTATTTAGTTTTTTATTTATTTGAGACAATCTGTCACCTAGGCTGGAGTGCAGTGACATGATCATGGCTCACTGCAGCCTTGAACTCCTGGGCTCAAGCGATCCTCCTGTCTCAGCCTCCCAAGCAACTGGGACTACAGGTGTGCACTACCATGCCTGGCTAAAGTTTTTTTATTTTTGTAGAGATGGGGTCTCACTATGTTACCTAGGCTTGTCTCAAACTGCTGGGCTCAAGCCATCCTCCCACCTCAGCCTCTCAAAGTGCTGGGATTACAGGCATGAGCCACCATGCCCAGCCAGTCTTTTCCTTCTGATTTCTGCCAGTGAGGTAATGGTTAAAAAGCCCTTCCCAACCTAAGACAAATACTGATTCTCCAACAACTTTTTTGATTTCAAATATTCAATCTATATGGATTTAAATAGAGCTCCAAATTAATTTTTTGCCTCATTATTAACCAAGTGTCAGCATAATCACTAATTTGAAATGTGACTTTTCTCACATATTCTAATTTCTATATATGTGAGGGTGTGCTTCTTTTTCTTTTTCCTTTCCCTTTTTGAGACAGCATCTGGCCCTGTCACCCAGGCTGGAGTGCATTGGTGTGATCATGGCTCACTGCAGCCTTGATATCCTGGACTCAAACCATCCTCCTTCTTCAGCCTCCAGAGTAGCTAAGACTACAGGTGTATACCACCAAGCCCAGTTAATTTTCTTTTTGGTTTTTTTTTTTTTTTTTTGGAGAGACAGGGTCTTGCTATGTTGCTGGTCCTGAACTCCCGGGCTCAAGCTATCCTCCCACCTTGGCTTCCCAAAGTACTGAGATTATAGGTATGAGCCACCACATCTGGCCTCATGGGGTTGTATTTCTCAACTCCCTATATTTCTCCCCTGGTCTATCTTATTGATCCTATCCGCAACAAGACTCTCCTTCACTGTGTTGATCATCTGTCAACACTGGGCTCCACCCATACTGAGCAGTCTCAGTGATGGCTGCAGTTTTCTGCTGGCACTTCCAGTCCTTATTACATGACACCCACAAAGAGGTTGCTGGGACCTCAACTAATTACATAGTTTAATGACTGTTTTGTTTTCATTTTTGTTTTGACCAGTAATCATGTTTTATTTTTCCTAGCATATACTTCATCCATTCAACATCAGGCCACAAGGGTGCTTGGATCAGGACACTGTCAGGTAGGTCACCGTGCCACCTATTCCTAAAATCACTGCTCCTCATCCACCCATTAGACATTGTTGCTGGGTTTGGCTTTCCAGGTCTTCCACTCCAGAAGGCAAAAAATTCTTACAATGCCCTAGAAGGCTGTACAGGACATGGGCCAACTTTACCCGTCCAATCTCATCTCCTACAACTCCCTTGGCTGCCTTCACTTCAGCACTGATATCTTTACTATTTCTTGAACACTTTGGCCAGGATAGACCAGTTTCCCTCCAGGACAGTTGTACTGGCCACTCCCTCTTCCTGGAATTCTCTTCCTTCATATAGCCATATGGATAACTTGCTTGCTTCATGTTTTTGGTGAAATGTCACCTTGTAAAGGATACCTACTCAAACCACCTGTTATGTACTAAATCGTGTCCCCTCAAAATTCAGATGTTGAAGCCCTAATCCCCAATGTGACTGTATGTGGAGATAGGGCCTCTAAGGAGGTAATAAAAGTTAAATGAAGTAATAAGAGTGAGAACTAAATCCAATAGGGCTAGTGCTCTTATAAGAAGAGGAGGAGACACCAGAGCTTTTTCACAGGGACACAGCAAGAAGGTGGCCATCTACAAGCCAGGAAGAGAGCCCTCATCAGAAACTGAGTTTGCTGGCACCTTGATCATAGCTTTCTAGCCTACAGACCTGTGAGAATATAAAAGTCTGTTGTTCAAGGCACCCACTCTGTGAGATTTTGTTATGGCAGCCTGAGCAGACTAACATGCCACCTCATTCATAAGTTAACACCATCCCCCTTTTTGCCTGTACTGCTAATCCCCCTTATATTATTCTATTCTAGCCCTTAACCTCTTCTAAAATAATCTAAAATTTAATTTTTTATTTTTAAATTTTGTGGGTACATAGTATGTGTCTATATTTCTGGGTTACATGAGATGTTTCGATATAGGCATGCAATGCATAATAATCACACCAGAGTAAATGGGGTCTCCATCCCCTCAAGTATTTATCCTTTGTGTTACAAACAATCCAATTATACTCTTTAATTACTTTTAAATACACAATAAATTATTTGTTGACTTTAGTCACCTAGTTGTGCTATCAAATATTATATATTATTTATTCTAACTATACTTTGCAGCCCACTTCTTCCCTGCCCCTCCAACACTTCCAAGCCTGTGGTAAGCATCCTTCTATGCTCTATCATCATGAGTTCAATTGTTTTAATTTTTAGCATCCACAAATAAGTGAGAATATGCTATGTTTATCTTTCTGTGTCTGACTTATTTCATTTAACATAATGGCCTCCAGTTCCATCCATGTTGTTGCAAATGGCTGGATATCATTCTTTTTGTTGCAAATGGCTGGATATCATTCTTTTTTATGGCTGAATGGTACTCCCTTGTATATATGTACCATATTTTCTTTATGCATTCATCTGTCAATGTGTACTTAGGTTGCTTCCAAACCTTGGCTACTATGAATGATGTCAAGAATGTGGAGAAAAGGGAACCCTTATACACTGTTGATGGGAATGTAAATTAGTACAGCAACTATGGAGAGCAGTTTGGGAAGTTCCTCAAAAAACTAAAAATAGAGCTACCATATGGTCCAGCAATCTCACTGCTGGGTATATACCCAAAAGAAAGGAAATCAGCATATCAAAGAGATATCTTTACTCCCATGTTTATTAAAATTTACTTTTTATTATTTTAATTGCCAGTCTTCATCCACTAGAATACGAACTTTATGAGTGCAAGGATTTCTGTTGCTTTAATTCACTGATGCATTTCCAGCATATAGAACTGTACTTGAAACATAGAAGGTTCTCAATAAATATCCGTTGAATAAATGAATCAATCACAGCAGGCTCCTTCTTCCTTTTAGGTGAAGTCTCTCTGTCTCTTTCAGAAGCCCTATTCCCTAACCCAGTCCATTCCACTTTGAGGACACTACTTGAGTCCCTTGTTCATATATGGCCTTGGCTCCTATGACAATCAGTGCAAGGCAATAGATATTAAAGTTGGAATGAGAGACCCCCTTCCTCCTCTGGGCATATCTGAATTTCAGGTCCAACTAAGCCAGGATATTTGATATTTTAATTTGGGGGTTCCAGGTATCTCATTGGGGAGGTGAGCTCAGGGATCAGGAGTGAAGGAGCAGGGAGAGTAAGGCAGACAAGGAAGAAAGTTAAGGAAGGGTATGTTTTTGAAATGATTAATCCTGTGGGCAGCTGGAGATTAATCCTGCTGGGAGCACACTGGAAATGATGTAAAATGTACCTCAGAATGATTCCTCCATAGGAGAGGAAGCCATTATGGACCCATTCCTGTCCTCCTTTGTTTCAGAGTTGCATCCAGAGGTTTTGACTCCCATACCCCACTCCTTGCCATATCCCAGGCTGTTCTATGTGAGAGCTGAACAAGATGCAGCAGGCACTGGGGAGAATCCCTCAGCATGCACAGGAAATGGCCACCACAGCTATGGCTGAAGTCGCATAAAGGTAGAGGGAATATGCTTTGGGACACAAAAAGAATCAGCTACATTTGGTTACAATAAATTACATTTTAAGAACTACTTTCAAATCTAATGATCACAATACTTTCATATTCTATTACTAAGCTTTCCTTTTCCACATATTTAAATGAACTTTGCTAGAAAGATATTATCCACAACATGGCATGATGAACCCATAAAATGAGAAGAACCCAACTGCTCCATGAACAAAAGGTCAGTTTGCAGCTCTTAATCCACCTTTATTTTCATCAGCAAGATCACTTGTTGGATTGTGAGAATTCTCTGTTATCCACTGTAGCTCTTGCTGTCAGTAATTTTCACTGTGTACCCATGATCACTGCTCCTCACAGGGCAAGATGTGTGTGATATTTCATCAAGAACTGCTGTCTGTCTTATCAGACACTCCTGAAAGCCTCCTCAGAAGGCTCATGTCATCCCTCTCACTGATTAATTAAAAGTGTTGCACCAAGTCAACTAAACGGCACAGTACCCAGGAACCACAATGATTTTCTCAGAAAAGAACATCTCCTAATGAGGACTCCATCCAAGGACAGAGCATTCATTCTTTTTCCAGGAAATCCAACTGAATCCAATTCAATATTTAAGGGTACAAGAAGCTTAATAGATGTAAGAATAGACAAATAAAATATCTGTAAAACCTGCACAGAGAAGAGCTTGAGCATGTACAGAGAGATTTTCTAAAGCTCAGTTCTGGAAAGAATTTATGGTCAAAGAAATGATAAGATGCTTAGGTAACATTTGTGTCCATAATCATCTGAAATGCCCTTTCTGGTAGTTTTGGATGCAAGTCTAACTCTTGAATTAGAACTGCTTCTGGCTTAGAACTGTCAGTATCTATTTCTACCTGACTAGGAGGACGTGCCTGGCATGTAGTAGGTCTTTACATTTGTCAAAAGCACAATTCCTTTTTCAACTTAATCCTTGCTTCTGAACCTGAGAAAATAAGCCTAACTTTAGACTTGGTATTCTGCCAAACATTCTTCAGATTTAGGCTCAAGTGGTATTGAACAGTTATGTTCCAGGCAATGTGCTAGATGCTTCAGTGTAAGTTTATCTCACTTAGTTGTCATCCAAACCCCATGAAATGGGTACCTACTATTTGGTAGATGAGAAAAGTAGACAACAGAGAAGTTGAGTCTTTTGCTCAAGGTCACACAGCTAGAAAATGTAAAGTCAAGGTTCCAAGTTTAGGGACTAGGAATCTGTTTGCTTGCTTGCTTCTTGGCCTCAAATTTTTTTTTACCATTCCTCCCATCAAGAGGTGGCTGCTTTATGACTCTGCTCCTTGAATCCAGGAAGGCTTCTATATTCTTTGACCACAAGGGAAAAGTGAAGGTGATGCTGTGAGATTTCGAAGGCTAGTTCACAAGGGCTCTGCAGCTTGCCTGGACTCTCTTGGAGCATTTACATCTTCCAGAGACTCCTTGGCCCCTCACCCAGCCACATGGAGAGGCCACACATAGATCCTCAGGTCAACAGCCATTGAGTTGTTCCACTTCATACTCCAGACATGTGAGAAAAGAAGCCTCCAAATGGTTTCTGCCCCTAGTCATTCAAGTCACCCACAACCATCTGAGTCCTCCCAGCTGAGAGCTTACACATCATGGGTCAGAGACAAACCATCATCACTGTACCTTGCCTCAATTTCTGACTCCCAGAATTTGTGAGCTTAATAAAATGGTTGTTATTTATACCACTGATTTGGGATGGTATATTGTATGACAATAGTAATTGGAACAAGGAACTTTCCGTAAACTTTAGACATTCTGTATGCATGTGATAACGTACAATCCCACAAAGTTCCCCAGGCTCATGGAGACCCCATGAGTGCCAACTAGATCCCTTGAAGTTACAGGGGAGCAGAAAGCCAGGACTCTGGCCAACTCTGATCTGGGTTTTGTTTCAAAAACTCTGGCCTCAATAATTTTTCACTTTTTTCTATTAGGAATTTTCAGTATCTATTTCTACATGGTACCTTGTCTAAATCACACAAAGCATCCTCAGTCCATCTGATCCTTCCTGGAACCATTGAGATTTCTGCGTTCCTTCTTCTCAGTTCTAAGTTTCCTGGTGGTCAAGTGGTTAGGACTTAGCAGTCTCATTCTTCATATTCCTCCCTCTGGCCTGCAAAAGTAAAAAAAAAAAAAAAAAAAAAAAGATCTCTAGTTTAGTTGAAGTCACTATTTTTCATAGATATCTAAGCTCACCTGCCCTAAGGACCTGCCTCATAGTCTCTCAACAGTAAGCATGAGGTCAGGAGGGCATCTATCCTTCCTCTCCACCAGAGATGGCATAAGTGCTAGATCAAGGGCCTGTCCAGACAAGAAAAGCAGAGCATCCTCGATTAAAACATGAGGTTTTATAATAATTTGATTTTATTAAACCCTTACCTTAAATAAATGTCATCACTTTAAAAAGGAAGCATGTATGGATTGTATTAGAATCTCGATCAAATAAAAACAATTAACTGATTATAAAAAACACAATTCAAGATAACTATGCTAACACCATTTTAAATAAAAGCAGGTATTTGAAAGGATGTTTCTGTTTTAGGGACTCTGATTAGGAACATCATGTTCCAAAGCAGAACAGAGCACAGTTGGGGCAGAGGTAAGTCTCACACTGTGGAGTCTGTGGTTTCTTATCTAAGTAAGGTGCAACTTAAACCCAGACAGAGTAGGCAAATGTTCTGCATACTGAGAGAAGAGAGTAAATAGGAATTTCTCAACCCTAAAACACAAAAACTAAGTACACAGCAACTAATGCTCGAAATTCTACTATTCAAGATTTATTCCTTTGGCTTAAGGCTTTGTTCCCCTTTACAATGCAAAGATCTCGTGAGTTGTTTACAACTTAGTGATAGTGGCAGGTCTTGTCAACTACCTACCTAATGTCCATGTTCCCCTTTTATCTGGTTACAGAACCCCAGTTTGGGGGGTAAGGTAGCAGCATGCCCAGTTTCCTTTTCAGCTGGGGTGGTCATGTGACCCAGCTCTGGCTTATGATATATAAGTGGAAATCGTTGGGAGGAGCTGCTTAGAATGCTTGTTAAAAGAGGCAGACTTCTAAACACAATGGCCCTTTCCATTTTCCATTCTTCCTTCATGGAAGGTGGAGATACTTCATGAGGCACAGGAGCCATCTTGCAAACCCAAGGACAAGAACTCAACACTAAGGGCAGAAGAGTAGATTTAAGAGCTAAAATCTGGCTTTCAACCTTTAATCTAAAATATTCATGTAAATATTGGTTCCTTGCATAAAATCAGGGATAGGCCAAGATTCAAAATGATGGAGAGTTTCCTTTAGGTTAGAATTATTAGTATTGTTTGCCCCACCTCTTTCATAAAAATGTTCTCACAGGTTGTGAGTACATTTTGTGAACTCTCACTATCAGTTAAGTAGGTGGGAATCAAGTCACAATGTTTTACTTAAATGCCACAAAGAAGGATTTGCCCATTCCATAGCACTGGAGTAGAGCAGTGCTTCTCAAACATTAATTGCAATCATAGAATTAGCTGGGGATCTTATTAAAGTACAGGCTCTGATTTAGCAGGTCTAGAGTGATACCTGAAATCCTGCAGTTCTAATAAGCTCCCAAGTGGTGATAAAGCCAGTCCATGAACCACACTTTGGTTGCCAGAAAGTAGAGCAGGTGCCAACAGGGATGCTCATCAGGATCATTTTTAAAAAGAAGAAAACACACACACGGGAGAGAGAGTGTGTGTCTTGGGCCACATCCCAGCCCTACAGGTCAAAATCTCTGGGGATGAGGTGCAGGAGTTTGTTTTATTAACCACCTCCCCAGGTAATTCCTATTTAGCCATAAGATGCACCTGGTCTGCAATGGGCAGAGCGGCATGTCTCAAAGAGTAGCTGTGCACCTTCTAACTCAGAATTGCCAAAGGAGCTTGATGACAGTGCAGATACCTTCCTTCTGTTGCTTGGGAAGGAGGCGAAGAGGTGGATGGAGTATAAAAAATAAGGAGACTGTATAAAATGGGAGATTGACATCACTTCAACTCCCACCTGGCAGGAGTAGATAAGGCCAATTCTCTTGTAATTGACAGCATGGAACGTCCCTCCTGCTGCCTGACCACCTGCACATCCTTCCTTCTCTTCCTCTCCCTGGCAACTGCCGCAGCCAAGGCTGCCCCTCAGGGGATGCTGAGAGCCGTGGTTAAAGAAGAGGGAGAGGAACTCAGAGAAATTGTGGAGTCAGGGAGAAAAATAAGGAAGGGCATGAGAATTACAAACAGCCATAGGCTTCTGTTTATATTGCAATTCAGTCCAGCGGAAATAAATAAATACCTATTTTGAGATCTGTACTTGCTGAAACAACAAGAATATATTATTCAGCCAAAAGAGTGCCTTCCAATTGCATTAAATTGTGTCTATGTGCAGATAAGGGTCCAGAAGGCTGTGAATCATATTAATCCCTAATTGGTAGAATTTAATGTTTTTCTTATTTCAGTATATTAATCTGTGCTATTTGAAAGTTTTACCCCAAGCATGGATTATTTTTATAATCAGAAGTAAATAATAAAGCCATTTTTCATTTAGAAGAAAACAAGAGGTCACAGTGCTAAAATGCTACGAGGACAGATTATGGAAGGATACAGCCCCTTTATTCAAGAAACTCACACACTCAGTGGTCAGAATCATGGATGTTTCCTGAGTTGCACGGACATGTAGTTATGTGGCCCCACAACAGATGTCCGGGTTGGGCTTGCCTACAGGGAGTGGCATTTGGTCCAAAAGTCCAAGATGGATTCCAAATGAATGCTATTGAGTGCAGATCTGACGAGGAGTGTAGTTTATTAAAGGAGGGGAACTTGTCAAGATTATTTAGTATAAATAAAGTTGATTTGGAGATAAATATATGGGTCTGAGGAATCTAGAAACAGCAGGTGTAATGCTACAGAAAGATAGTAATCTTGCAATTATAACAATGAGACGAGTCAATAACTTGGCTGGAAATTGAGCAAGTAAACCTGAGGCCTCCTTAAAGATAGAACCACTTCTTGTTGCCCTGGGACTTGCTCCTCGTGGTACTGAGATGATAATAGAATTGTCACATGCAAATGAATTAAATCATAACTAGGCATGGAACAATGATCTCTGTAGAAGTTTTGGAGGGCTTTGTACATTTGATAAAAGATGAGCTCAGGAAGGGAAGAATCTGAATTGAACAGGATCTGCTTACTTGGGAATTCTTTGAGTATTGTACACCTATGGTATCTTCTTCCACTGACTTTAGTCATGGTCATGGAAAATAATAAGCTAAATATTTGTGAGTTCATATTGTCTCAGTCTCCTGCTTAAAGCTTGGGAGAAAAAAAGAAAAACAGATAAAGCAACCTGGAGGGAGGTGGGGGGGAGTTACAATTGTAAATCACTGCTAGGATTTTGAAAGCTGGATCAGCAAAGCTACCTTAAATTCTAAGCTTCTCAACTTTCACTTATGCTGCCCACAACTAGAGTTGCTATTTTTTATATTTCCTGTATCTATCACTTTCTATTAGCTCAAGCTCTGGCAGGGAACACCAGTTCATTAAATGACAAATATGAACCTAAATACCAAAACACAAATGCTGAAACTGTTATGAGGCCCCTTCTTGACAGTGATGGATAAAGGCAGAAACAAGGGAGGAGTTTCTACTTGGGTGCTGCACAATACACCTTTGCCTTGGGCAATCTCAGGCACCTTAGGCAAGGACTTGGAGGAAAACCCTGACTTCGCCATCACACTTTCATTGAGTCAGTTTTCAATGTGCTATCTGTGCTATCTGCTGGGGATCAAGAAGATAAAAAGAGAAAGGTAACTTGGAAATGAGAATGGGATGGGAAAAGAGGAGAGAAAAGGGGAGGCTAGGTGGAGAAAAACGGTTATAATACAATGTCATGACCAGTGGGCCCTGTGGCCAGCTTGGGGTCATATTCTGTCTCCTGGAATTTCCATTGCTTTCACCTGTTGACAGCAGCTAGCACCTTGCTAGGGCAGTTACCAGCCTAAGGCTAATTTTACTACTAACAAAAGGTAGGATTTACTAGGTTCTCTGCAGTGACTTTGAAAACATCTGTGATAAAGCGTCAATAACTGAAATCAAAAGAAGCATCTCAAGGGAGGAGATGAGAAATCAGAAATAGGATATGAGAAACAGTCACTGACTTATTTGCCACCAGTGTTAATTATACATGAATGGTTTTTCAGTTTGAAAGAATGCTGCATTTAGGAAGCTTTAACTGATACTGATTATTTTTGTATCTTAGGGTCTCAGATCTACAACACCTGAACACCTCCCCTGAGGAAGCCTCGAGTTCAGTGCTAGCTCTGCAGTCAACATGAACCTAAAATATTACTACAGACAGGAATAGTTCTGGATCAAGATTCTGATCTTCTTTCCACTTTTTCAGACTCATCAGAAGAGGTGTCTAAAAAGATGCACAAAAAAAAAATTGTAAGTGGACCATTATTGCCTGAGGGTCTAAAGTTTTACCAGATGCTTTTTACAATGAAGTATATATAATGTACATGCTTGTGGAAAATGCTGGGTCTTAAACCCAACCTCTATTAACCCGATTATTGCTCATTAATCATGGCTAAAAATCTAGCATCAAGAATCATTGAGATCCTAGCTACTTAAAGGGTAATCCCTGGATCAACAGCATCAGCAGCATCCGAGAGCTTGTTGGAAATGCAGAATCTCAGGCAGACCTGCTGAACCAAAAATCTCAGTTTAACAAGACCCACAGGTGATTGGAATTTCCCTTTCACATTTGAGAAGCACTGCTCTAGATCCTCTCTCTTGAGGAGGTCATTTACGTCAGGTTCTATTCTTAATAGGAAACAGGTTGAGAAATAAAACAGGGCTACAAATACGAACCATAAAATGTGAAGTTTTTAGTGAATATTGAAAACAAGGCAGCAAAATGGCTGTTTATTAAACCTGACATATTCTGTACCGAGATCAAAAGGCAGGTGTTACAAGGACCAGAGCTCTAATTATGAAGTTGGCTATTTCAACACGACCAGCTACTGAACACTACATGCTTCCCCTTCATGCTTTTAATCTTTCCCATAAATGCCACATGGTTCTTTTGGCAGAATCAGCTCCCAGATTTGCAGTGGGAATTAGACAAGAACATTTTCTCCTTCCTTTCCTTTGAGATGCAGGGATGGGGGCTGGAGCAGGCAGCAGGGAGCACTTCTGAGGCCAGGAGTAAGCAAAACTAAAACCAGAAAAGGGGTGCCAAGATATGAATGCCAGAGGGAACATAAGGGCACAAAACTGCAAGAGGGGGAAGGAGGGTAACACATTACCAGGTGCCTGGGACCAGAGACATGCCAAGTGGTAGGGTCTTTTTAATTTTTATTTTATTTCTTAAAATGTATTTTTAATTAACAAATAAAACTTGTATTTATGGTATCTAACATGATGTTTTGGGACAGGTAGACACTGTGGAATGGCTAAATCCAGCTAATTTACATATGCATTGCCTCACATTTTTATTTTTTTGTGCTGAGAACACTTAAAATTTACTCTTAGCGATTTTCAAGAATATAATACATTGCTATTAATTATAATCACCGTGTTATACAATAGATCTCTTGAATTTATTCATCCTAAGTGAAATTTTGTATCCTTTGACCACCCCACTCCCAGTGCCCAGGCAACCAACATTCCACTGTCTGCTTCCATGAGTTAGACTTTTTTAGCTTCCACATATATGAGTGAGATCATGTGGTATTTGCCTTTCTGTGCTTGGCTTATTTCACTTAGCATAATGTCCTCCAGGTTCATGCATGTTGTCACAAATGACAGAAGTTCTTCTCTTTTTAAGGCTGAGTAATATTCCATTGTGTATATATACCACATTTTCTTTATCAGCTCATCTGTTGATAGCCATTTAGGTTGATTCTATATCTTGACTGTTGTGAATAGTGCTGCAACAAACATCAGAGGGGGTGCAGATATCTCTTTGACATACTGATTTCATTTCCTTTGTATATATACTGAGCAGTGGGATTACTGGATTGTATGGTATTTCTATTTTTAATTTTTTGAGGATCCTCCATACTGTTTTCCATGTAGCTGTACTAACTTACATTTCCAGGGGTATGGTCTTAATAAGGAACTAAGGGTGGGACTAAAGAGTTATCTTGAGGTAGGGTAGATAGCTCCTCTAGATTGAAGGCATCTTTTTTTATTTTTAGTGGCCAGTGCCTGGTACAGAGACCCAGCTAAAGAACCAGGGGAAGACTGGTTCATTCAACATGGGAGTGAAATTATGAAAGGTGTTAAGAGAAGTATGGAGATAAATTGGCTCAACATCTCTGCATAGGTTGATGGGTCTAAAAAGCTAAAGAGGGATGCAGTCTTACAAAGCATCATCGAGGATGGAGGATGCTATGCATAGAACCAGACTTCATCAAAACTTGAAACAGATATTTTGTTATCAGCATCCTATCTCTGCATTCTGACTTTCTTTCTCTCCTCCTGCTGCCTCCTCCAACCCACATTCAAACCCCTGGTGTGATCTGTCAATCAATTCCTTTAAGCCTATAGGTGGCAACCAATTGACTTGTTGTCCTCTTTTAAGGAAACTGAATGTGATTGTCTACTCTTTAAAGATTGAATAATCTTCTAGACCCAAATCAATGGTGCCCCCTGAAATTCCTCAAACCCACGTCAACAGACACCTGCTCCATCTATCCCAAAGACAGGTTCGTGTACATGACATTCTGAAGGTATAAGAAAAGAGAACTTCCATAACCAGATAGAGGGGCTAAAAGAGGTGGATGACCTCAAATGTTCAACCCTGAGTTCTCGAGAAAATCATAAAGACTGAGGCAAAGGAGATGGATCTTTACTAAATGCAGGGTTGTTATTTTAACAAAACACTTTAATAATACTGTAATTTTTCTTAGGCCTTATCTCAGATTTCTCTTTTATGGTTTTTAGTCCTTTCTTGTTTAGGATATGTAGAAGGTTTTCCAGATAAGTATCATACCTCCTTTTGTTCCTCTTGGACTCAAATGCCCAATGATTACCCCAATTGGTTCAAATGACCTGAAATCTAAGGGAACAGAATTGGCCAGAAACAAACCGATGGCCCACTGATTACCCCAATTGGTTCAAATGCCCTGAATTCTAAGGGAACAGAATTGGCCAGAAACAAACGTTCTAATATTCAAGAGCAGCAGGTGAATGGTTTGTTATCAATGCTAATTAGAATTCCATTTTCCTTATAGATCATATAGTTTAACTAATTGCATTGAACTATTAACTTGGAGAGAGGAGAAGGAGGAAGAAATACTACTCTCTTGTTGCTTTCCTAATATCTGTCATTTTCAAAAGGCTTGTTTGGCACACACAGATGATTCTGGTGTCAGTGCAAAACTGAACTCTGCAGCATATGTTGCCAAATGTTACAGCTCCCACTTAATGTTCGCCCTCTACATTACTTGTCAAATTAGACATGCTAGTAATATCCATAATTACATGTTGCAAGAAATGGAGCTGCAGTCTGAAGTGTTCTTAGATGCTAATTAGACTTCAGGGAAATCCCTACGAACAATGCATTCAAGCATCCTCTAACCTCTGGCTTGGAGGCCTGGCATAGGTTCTTTTGTAATGCCAACATTTTACCCATAATTTCTAAGTGTCTCTGATAATTTAGAATGCTTCTTAAAAGGAAAAATAGCAAAAAGCTAATCCCCAGGGGGTCTGAAGAACCATTTCCCAGTTTTAGCAAGATTATGTTGTGCTAATTCTATCTTTGCAGACTACAGCAAACAAGAAAGCTTAAGACCTGGGCTATACTCAAAAATTCACGAGCCTCAACTTCCTATCCAGTCTTTCTGAGACTCTGCTCCACCTATGTCCCTTCCCTCGTCCCAGTTGCTCCCATTAGTTGTCACTGTGGTCTCCTCCCTTATGCATTTAATCTATACATATTTATTGAACACGTATTGTATGCCTGGCACTGTACAAAGATGAATGACCCCTATTCTCAAGGCGGTCATGTAAAATGAAGTACACTGATACATGGAGAAATTATTCTAAACCATGAAGTAACTGCAATGGTGGTGAGACAGAAGTACTGTGGAGGAGAACTGTATTAGTCCATTTTCATGCTGCTGATAAAGACATACCAGAGACTGGGCAATTTACAAAAGAGGTTTAATGGACTTACAGTTCCACATGGCTAGGGAGGCCTCAAAAATCATGGCAGAAGGTTAAAAACACTTCTTACATGGAGGTGGCCAGAGAGAGAATGAGCACCAAGTGAAATGGGTTTCCCCTTATCAAGCCATCAGATCTCATGAGACTTACTACCACGACAACAGTATGGGAGAAGCCACCTCCATGATTCAATTCTCTCCCACTAAGTTTCTCCCAAAACATGTGGGAATTATGGGAGCACAATTCAAGATGAGATTTGGGTGGGGACACAGACCCAAACCATATCAGGAACCCAAACCAGCTTGAGGGATATGTGTGTGTTTGTGCATGTGCCCACACACATGCATGTGTGTTTTGGAGAGTAGGGTATATTTCATGCACTGTCAGTGCCCTGCCCATGTACTGTGGAACCCCTTTGCATTTTCATGCACATCAGCTTCAGGTCACTTTCATTCCCAGCAGCCAGCACTGTGTCTCTTTGTTGGAGGACAGCTCTCAGGCTGCAAGAGCCCATTTTGTCTGTGCACATGCACAGAGAGCTGGAAGTGACTGGGAATTTACTTTCCCGGGGCAGCTCTTATGACCGACAAGTATAACAATATAAATATGCCAGCTCCTTTGCCCTTGATCAAGGCAACTTTAATGTGTAACTTACACTTTCCGCAAAAGTCCCCTATGAGAAGGCACCAAAGTTACTCTCCATGGGAACATCACATCTTTGCTTGGCCTCCTTTCTTTGTCTGTCTCTCTTCCCCACTCTCCTATTGGCTTTTTCCTGGGAACACCTACTAATAAATCACTTACGCATGAATTTTCAACTCAGAGTCTACTTCTGGGCTATGCAAATAAAGACAAAGTGAAGGAAAAAAGTCTTCCTTGAAAGTTTACCTAAGCCAGGATGGAAGAATTTAGCAAGATGAAGATAAGAGTTTCGACCCAAGGAGGTGATGAAAAGGGGTGCTGTGGACAGACATTTCAGACAGCATGAACAAAAGCATGCCAGCAATAAGCAGCCTGGAATACATAGGGAGCTACAAGCACATCCCAGAGCATAGCTTTGAGAAAGGATTGGCTACTGAGGAGAGAAGTGGTCAGGCACCACATCTTCAAGAGTTTGATGCATTTGGTGTGCTAGAGCCAGCTAGCAGCTAATTGTTAATTATTCGGAAATTGTGTGATTTGGTTGATAAACTGTGGTTTGGAATTGGCCATAGTGGAGGTATTTACACCATGGAAATTTGCAAACAGTCAAAATCAGGGCCTTCTTGTTTTGATAAACTGGTTTATCAGCACACCACTTTGCCATGCAGAGAAGTTTCTTTTTAATCCCATAGGCAGCAAGAGGGGTGGGCATTGACTGTTTTTAGCAGTGACAATGGAGTGATACAGCCAGATTTGTATTTTACATCCAAAAACTTGATAGCCATGTTATGTGGGGAAAGATAAGGGCCTAAACCAAGAAAGTGGTATCAGACATGGAGTATGAAGGATGGAAAGACTGACAAATTCATTTTTGAGGAATGATGGACAAGTTGATTGGGTAGATGGCTGGGCCAGCTACCAAGAAAGTTGGAGAATACAGAAGAGAAAAGTTAATTGAGGTGACAAGTTTACTTCTGAGAATGTTGAATTTCAGAGTTCTTAGGGACTGGGCAGTTGCATATAAGCATAAGAATCTCCACAGTTCCACTCACTTAAGAGAAGAAACAGGATGAGTCCTAGCCAGGCACTACTGATCAAACTCATTCACTCCTCCTCTGTGTGAAAGTCTCTACTGCTATTCTGTCAGTTTCCACCTGCACTCATAACTCTTTAGTAGAAGGACACTTCCTCTGAAGGCAGGGCTGCTCTGGCCAGCCTTGGCAGGCCTAGACCCTAGGTAATTCCCTCTTCTGGATGTATGTAGTTTTATCTCTCAGGCATTTAAGCCGGGGGTCCCAGGATACCACCTAGAATGCTCTTCAGATGGCCACACCTTGTATTCTTAGTTAATGGCCCTCCTTCCCCAAACACGATGTTGGGCTGGAAAGTCAGACATTTATCCTTCAACTCTTCCCTCCCTCAGGTGACTTCCAACCTTTCCAGAACAGCTGGCCCAACAGGTAAAAAGCAGCCTTAGTTTTCCTTCCTTTAGTGAGGAAGTGATAATCCCAATGTCTGGAGAATTGATCTCAGGTCCCCAAGTACCCATCTTATTTCCTTCCTAGGACCTAGGGAATCTGAGGAAGATGGTATTCTTGGAGGCTGATCATGACCCCCCAGTTTCTTGAAGAAGCTCTAACCTTTCATTTTACAACATAGATTATTAACTTTTATTTGAAGATGTAGTTTTCAACCAAATTCTATAGGCATTTCTTGCAGGGGCCTTTGAAAACAGTATGCTGAGAATAGATAGGGCTCAAGGACAGTATCTCCAATTGAACTTTTAATGAACTCCCGTAGGCGCCAAGAAGGCGGGCAGATAAAGAAGAGCATAGAAACAAGGAACTGAGTAGAAGGTTACATGTGGGAAAAGAAAGTTTGTTTTGCATTGCATTCTTTCTGCTGACGTGGGGTTTATGGAGTATAAATAAAGTGAGGCGGAGGCTCTGAGTGCGGCCGCCATGTTTTCTGTGTGTCTTTGTCTTTTGTGTGTTCTTTCATTCTCCACCACCCCCGGCACGGACCCCAACAAGTGGCGCAGCGAGCAGGGTCAGCACGGGTGAGTAGGGGAGAACAAGAAGGGGAACCCCCTAGGGGCGGGTAAGGCCCGGATATTGTTAAGGGGAACCTTCTTAAGCTTTCATTATGGGGAATTCCATCTCTCTGGCCTCAGAATATTTACGGCTGTTTCAAGGACTGTTGCTGTCTATAGGAGTAGAAGTGAAAGAAAAAGACTTTGAAGTGATTGTTTGCCCATGTTGAACAACATTGTTACTGGTTTCAGTATCAGACTAAAGTGCAGCTGAATCGGAGAAAATGGTTACAGGTAGTAAAAGCTCTGCTTAGAGCTCTCCAGTTAGGGGATATTATGCCTCTAAAATTGTGGACCTTGTGTGACTCTATCACTCAGACATTAGAGTTACTTGAGACTGATTCAGAGTGTGGTAATGTAGCCACAGGAGGAAAGGTATCTGAGGATTTGGAAAAAAAATAAATAAATAAATCTGAAATGGAGCCCATTTGTGCCAGGATAACACAGGATGGGGGGGGGGTAGCAAAAAGGGGGAGAAGAGAAAAAGCCAGCTCTTCCTTCTTCTAAGGGAAATTTTGACATGCAGTGTATTATGGAAATGCTTCAACAAATATTACAGATATATTCTTCTAATTCACCTTTGTGAGCTTTCCCTGTTTCTTTTCCTTCTGCCCTGTTAAAAGAGGATTTTCCAGAGCCTCCAACCCCCCGGCTTCCTTATCTTTACCTTTGTTTGGCAAAGTTGAAGCCCTGTTCACATCAGACATACTTTAAATTTATACTAAACACCTATTTAATATGTCAAAACCAGTGTATATGTATATCTTATTGTTTGTTAAAATATTATGAGTATTTCAATAGTCAATAAATAAGCACATTAATATTAACTATTAATATTACTATAGTATTAATAACCCCAACAATGTGCACACAATTTTTCTAGGAAATTGTTATGTTATAGGGGTGCATAGGTTCCACCAATTTACACTCCAAACAGAAGTTGAGTATTCGAGTTGCTTAACACATTAACTACCTCTTGATATTTTCTCTGTTTTTAAATTTTAACCATTGTATTGTGTATGTAATGATTCTCAATTTGGTATTAATATACATATTTCCTAGTGAGTAATGATGTTAGACATATAGGTTTATTGTCATTTCTTTGTTCTGCTACTTTTGGTTGGGTTATTTGCCTTTTCCTATTAATATGTTGGAATTCTTTATATTTGGGGATATGAGTATTATTATATATTATATATACTTTTAATTTAAAAAAAAATTTTTAAGGAGCTGGATCTGTTTCCAATTATTTGTGCTTCTTTTGCTCCTAATGCTCAGTTTTTAAATGGTGGCAATAATGTCCAATTTAATCCCTTACAAATTAAATTTTTAAAAGAAGTGAAAGCTGCCATTTCTAACTATGGACCTCAATCTCCTTTTATCCTTGGTCTTCTTGATGTTTTTTCATCAGAAAATTTGATGATTCCTATAGACTGGAAGACTTTGGGGAAGGCTTTTCTTGATCGTTCTCAGTGGTTACAATTGCACAGCTGGTAAATGGACAAGGTGCACGTACAGGCTAGGAAAAATGTTATGTGTGATCCCCCTGGACCCACTGAGGAACAATTCACAGGCACGGGCCAATATGCTACTCTTTATGCTCAGGCTGGTCTAGATGATGTTGCCTTTACTCAAATCAAGACTTTGTTTTTAAGGGCCTGAAATAAGGTAGAGATAACAGGAAAATCTTCCCTTTCCTCTGTGAAGATTTTACAGGGCACAAATGAATCATGTCCAGATTTCGTAGCCCGTCTTCAGGATGTTGTCTTCAAAATTGTGGGTGCTGGCCTTGTTTCAAAAATTTTGTTACAAACATTGTCTTTTAAAAATGCTTACACTGACTGTTAAAAATTGTTAAAATCGTTAAAGGCCAATGGGGCCAATTTAGATAAATATATTAAAACTTGTGTTAATGTTGGAGGGGCTATTTATAATGCTCAATTATTTGCTGGAGCTTTGTCTAAAGCCTTAAAAGGAAATAACAAACAAGGTGTTTGCTTGCAGTGTGGTAAACCTAGACATTTCAAAAAAGAATGTCATAAAAATTGAATACTTTTATTCCTCAAGGCAAAAAGCTGCCTTCAGAGGTGTACAAATGTTGTGATAAAAGGTCGACATTGGACAAATAAATGTCATTCCAAAACTGATAAAAGTGAAAATTTACTGTCTCCTCTCCTGGGAAACGGGAGCCAGGGCCCACAGACTTGGGGCCCCAACAATTACAATACAAGTCTACTACAATACCCAGTGAGCAATGACCTACAACATCAAGGAATAAATTCAAGTCCTCCTTAAGGATCCCACACCTTACCCCAGTTTCTCAGCTTTATGCGGCAACTAAGCAGAGCACCGCTGCTGACTTAGCTATTACTCAGCCTTATACTTTGTCTCCTAATAGAGGAGTATATAAATTAGCTATTAGAGTGTGTGGCCCTTTGCCAAAAGGACATGTAGGACTTTTGTTAGGTCAAAACAACAGTGCTATACGGAAGTTAATGATGATTCCAGAAATCATTGATCTTGATGTTACTAATAAAATTCTTGTTATGGTACAAGTTTCACAATTTATACGCCTAGAGGCAGGGGAACGTATTCTCAATAGGGAGGGTTTGGTAGCACAGAAAAAACTGTTTTTTGGGAAACTTTATTTTCTAATCAAAAGCCCTTATGTTCATTGCACATTAATGGAATAGTTTTTAAAGAGTTAATTGATACGGGGGTGAATATGTCTATCATTTGTTTAAATTAGTGGCCTATACAATGGGAAAAAAGACAAGTTTCAGTTATACTCACTGGCTTGGGTGCTGCTTCTGTGGTTTATCAAAACGTAGAACCTTTAACCTGTGTCGGTCCTAAAGGTCAACAAGGTCAAGTGTTTTTTTATATTGTTCCTATCAATATTAATCTTTGGGAACAAGATCTTTCACAACAATTTGCTGCTTTTTTAAACATTCCTCATATTTCCTCAGCTGCCAAAAATATGATGTTCAAAATGGGCTACAATCCTTTAAACTCATAGCCACCACTCCTATTTAGGTGAAACAGTGACCATTATCTAAAGAAATACTTAGGACTTTAAAAGAGTAAGTCAAAAACCAAATGGCCGAGAGGAATATAAAGCCACGTATTTCTGCATGGAATTCCCGTCTTTGTCTTGTCTTAAAACTATAAACGTTTACATTAAACCTAAGGAAAGTTTACAGCCTGGTCTTCCTAATCCTGCCCTTATCCCACAAAGTTAAAAATTAATGGTCATAGATCTCAAAAATTGTTTTTTCTCTATTCCATTATAACCTCAAGACTGTAAAAAGTTTGCCTTTATTATTCCTAAAAATAATAATAGACAACCTATTCAAAAATATCAGTAGAAGCTTCTTTCTCAGGGTATACTTAATAGCCCTCAATATCAATGGAAAGTTTTACCTCAAGGTATGTTAAACAGCCCTATCTTGTGTCAAGAATTTGTCCATAGGGCCTTGGATCCTGTTCGAAAGCATCATCCTTCTGTTCTTTTATATCATTATATGGATGACATTCTTCTTGCTGCACCTACCAGAGAAAAGCAGCAAGATGCTTTTATATCATTACAAACTCAGCTTTCTTTCTACTCACTTAATATTTCCACAGAAAAAATTTAACTGGATTTTCCTATTCAATATTTAGGTTATACCCTGGGGGCACAAAATATTCGACCCCAAAAAATTCAAATTCGACATGATCATTTAAAAACATTAAATGATTTTCAAAAGCTTCTAGGAGACATTAATTGGATGCGTCCTGTTTTAGGAATACCAACATATCAGTTATAACATCTTTTTTCTATTCTAGAAGGAGACAGTCACTTGGACAACTCACGCCATTTAACTCCTTTGGCTTTACAGGAACTCCAGCTTGTTGAAGAGCAACTTCAAAAGGCCCATCCTTTTGTTTATTTCATGCTTTACATTCTCCCACAGGAATGATTCATCAAACTAATCGACCACTAAAATGGATCAAAATATCTAAACGCTTGGCTATTTATATCGATCGTTTAGCTGAACTGATCATCAAAGGACGGCATCACTGTCGACAACTTTGGGGAGGAGATCCTTCCTTAATTATCTCTCAATTCACTCATAGTCAGATCACTTATCTTCTTGCAACTTCTGATTCTTGGCAAGTTGCTTGCGCTTCTTTTGTTGGACAATTTTCTACCCAATCTCCTAAGTCTCCGATCTTTTCATTTTTTAGGCAACATTCGGTGTTGCCTTTCTCACCAATTTCTGTATTTCCTGTTCAAGGTCCTACCTTTTTTACTGATGCTAGTAGCAATGGTAAGGCTGGATATTGGAGTGTTCATCAATCTCGAGTTACAGTTTATCCTTATCCCTCAGTGCAACAGAGAGAATTGCTTGCTGTTCTGATGATCTTACTTGATTTCCCTACTACTGGTTGTAACATTGTTAGTGATTCTCAATACGCCATTTATGTTACTTCTTATATTTCTCAGGCCACTTTACCTCTTTGTGCTACTTCTTCTCTTCAAAAATTCTTTTCCTTGTTATCTTCTACTTTGAGCCAACGTCGAGCTCCTTTATTCATCACTCATCTTTGTTCTCATTCTCAACTTCCTGGACCATTAGTTCATGGTAATACTCAGATTGATTCGCTTTTAATAGGCCACCTACATGTTGCAGAACAAAAATATACTCTACATCACACTAATAGTTCTGGCCTTCAACGACGGTTTCATTTAACTTATAAACAAGCTCATTCTCTTATTCGAGCTTGTCCTTCCTGTGCTCCTTTGAGCATTCCATCCTTCCATCCTGGGGTTAATCCACGAGGTGTCCCTTCTTTTGGACGGTTAAAGTATGTTCATCATACCATTGATACCTTTTCTCATTTCTGTTATTACTCATCTCTTAACTTGTTTCGCCATCATGGGCATTCCTCTTATACTTAAAACTAATAATGCCTCTGCCTATGTCTCTCGTAAATTACAAGTTTTCTTACAGCAATACAATATTCAACATATCATCGGTATCCCGGGCAACAGTCAAGGTCAAGCCATCATTGAGTGCGCAAATTTAACTTTAAAAACTCAACTATTAAAACAAAACAAAAAGGGGGAAATGAGCCCCCCAGAAACCAGATTTTGAAGGTTCTTTTTACTTTTTTTGAATCAAGGGAGACAATTGCAAGATTCCGCTGCCGTAACCCATCTTTCCTCACCTCCCTCGGTGATAGTCCCCGCTGACAATTTAAAGGTTTGGTATCCTAATGAAGAAGGTAAGTATATTCAAGGGCAAGTTCTAAAACAGGGATGGGGCTATGCTCTTGTCCTTACAGGGAGCGGACCTGAGTGGTTTCCTACAAGATGATTGAAACCCTGTTGAAAAGAAAACTGGATTCAGCATGCATTTCTTCCTTTGTTGGATGTGCCTCGATGGGGGACTTATTTCTCTTAGTGAGGCTTTGTATGAATATTGGACTTATATTCCCTTTCCGCACTTGTATCAGGGAGCCGCCTGGGGGGAGGCGGAAATTAAGGTTTTCACCAATGACACTACTTGGATGCCATCCCCCTATATAGACAAAGACAATATAGAACGGGAAATGGGAATTATAAACAACACATATCAATTTGGAGTGGAAGGACTTCTAATATGTATGGGAAATAGTTCTCATTGTCTCCGAAAATCGCATGAAGCCTGGGCTGTTCGTTATAATCATAGTCATGTGGCTGCTAATACTGTTCTTATTGTAACTAGAAGCTTTTAATATAATCATACTATATATAGTAATGAAACTATTCCTAGTTCTTTACTTTTTTGTCCTATTCTAGAGGTTTCTCCTAATATTGAGGTGCTGGAATGACAACAATGTCGGGGAACTAAACCCCGGATTTTATTAGAATACAATGGAATGTAAATAACTGGTTAGAGTGTACACGGTGATTTTCAAATAAAATTTAGTCACATACCTTTGTAATGACCCTGGGTAAATAAAAGTATTGCTGCTAACAGTAATGAAACCTTGGTATGGCATGAAGGAGGCCTGAAGTACAGAGTCATCTTTGGAAGTTGTTAGCTGCAGGCGATGCCATTAGCACTTTTGTGGGGAATATGTCCCTTAATCTTTCTAACCCAACTAACTCCTTTCATATTCAGTTATATCGAAATACCTCCTGATATATTATTGCTTGTGTCCGTAAGCCCTACCTATTATTAGCAGGGAATTTGACATGGGATAATGATATGGGGATTGTTAATTGTAGAGATATGTGTACATTTTTGTCTTGCCTCAATCATTCCTGTTGGCACAACTTTACTGGGGATATTTATATCCTCAGGGCTCGTAAGGAAATTTGGCTACCTGTTAACCTTACGTGACTGTGGGGGGCATCACCTCTTGAAACTTATATTTGGACTTCTCTCCAGTGTACCCGCCATGCCCTTGGACTTATAATTGCCTCAGTGATGAGCCTTGTCGCCATCGTCTCCACTGCGACCGTAGCAGGACTCACTCTTTATCAAAGCATACAAAATGCTGAATTTGTGCAGCAATGGCACGAGCAATCTCACCGGTTTTGGCTTCAACAACGAAACATTGATTCTCAACTTGCTGAAAGATTGGACAACATGGAGCAAGCATTGACATAGCTTGGAGATCAGCTCATTTACTCAATACTGGAATAACATTACAATGTGATTGGAACTCCACTCAATTTTGTGTAACGCCTGTGCCTTTTAACATCTCTCAAAATTGGACCGTAATCCGAAAATTATTAGTAGGCCATAAAAATATTAGTTTGGACATCCAAGAGCTCACTCAGAACATTTCTGAAGCATTTCGACAACAATTACATGTGTTGTCCGGAACCGTAACCCTGCAAGAGCTGGGTCAGCGCCTTGCTGCCTTTAACCCATGGACCCAAATGAAAACATGGATTTCTACAATCTCTGGAAGTATATTGTTTTGGGCACTCGGATTGGGTCTACTTCTTTTGGTGATCCGATGCTCCCTCTGTCGCCTCCAAAAACAAAAGAAAACACAGGAACAAATATAGGCTACCTTTTTAGGATTGAGGCAAAACAAAACAAAAAGGGGGAAATGCAGGGGCCTTTGAAAACAGTATGCTGAGAATAGATAGGGCTCAAGGACAGTATCTCCAATTGAACTTTTAATGAACTCCCGTAGGCGCCAAGAAGGCGGGCAGATAAAGAAGAGCATAGAAACAAGGAACTGAGTAGAAGGTTACATGTGGGAAAAGAAAGTTTGTTTTGCATTGCATTCTTTCTGCTGACGTGGGGTTTATGGAGTATAAATAAAGTGAGGCGGAGGCTCTGAGTGCGGCCGCCATGTT